>NC_141023.1:23355000-23655000 GCF_052040795.2 Danio rerio
AGTCACAGATGAATGTAAAAGTAAACCCCTCATCTCTTGTCCATAATTCAAATCTGTTTAATTTGTCAGAAAGATGCGAATTTAATGATTATCAGCAGAGATGGAAATCATTTCTCTGTGCCTGAGACTCAAACCGGTTGACAGAACACAATAAAACGTGGGCAGATGAGAAAGAAACACTTTATCAACAATCTCTGACCCACCTGCTACACACACACGCACACACAAAGACAAGAGAGAGAGAGATTATAATGAAAGAGAGAGATGGAGAGAATTGCGTTTAGAGAATTGAGGAATTAAGCTGCTCATTCATTCATTAGCAATAGTGACTTCATTAGATTGCTAATATCACAGCAGTATAATTAGGCCTGAAGTGATGATAGAGATGGAGGTAAAGAGAGATGATGATGACGACTGAGACAAAAGAACTCAACACACCGAATGGAAATGGATGAGATGCTTAATTGTGTCTTTGGTTGTATACGTGTCCATGTATGTGCATATAAACAGTGCTATACATATTAAATGAGAGTATTTTGTGTGTGTGTGGGTTTGTTTTTTGGCTATATGAATGTGGTTATGTGTTTGTTTTGTATATAAGAATTTGGTCGTATCCATATTTTCTCCTAGTCATCACTCAAAAGATATTTTACTTGAATTAGTAAATGGTCTTCAGTCTTAAAAAAAAATGCCATCAAACAAACACTAAAACTATACTGTTGTCACAAATTAAAGCAGCAGCATGTTTTCAAAGGGTACACTTTTTTACTTTATGATGGGCCCTTTAGGAACAAACATTTAAGTTTAAGACAAAATTGCAAAATTGTCTTTATTTGCAAAGTATTTTCTAACAAATTTTGAAAAAAGGACAAGATATTTTAGTTATTTTGTCAGATATTCAGCTTCAAGTGCAATTTAAAGGCTTAATGGGGTTATTTGGGTTGACTGAGCAAATTCGTATAATTAGGCAAGTCATTGGACAACAGTGATTTGTTCAGTAATTGAAAAATCAATTTCTTAAAGCGATAGTTCCCCAAAAGCTGAAAATTCTTTCATTTACACGCCCTTCACTTAAAACTTAAAAGAAAGTTTCTTTCTTCTGTCGAACAAAAAAGTTGATATTTTAAAAGATGTTGGAAACTTGTAACTATTGACTTTCATGCTATTTTTTCCTACTTTGGAGGTCATTGGTTACAGTGTTCAACATTCTTCAATATATCTTATTTGTGCTCACCAAAAAAAAGAAAAAAAAAGAAAAAGAAACTCAATGGTTTGGAACCACTAAATAGAATAAAGTTTCAGTTTTGGGTGAGCTCATTTAAAGGGCTAATAATATTGACATTGGTGGTTGTACTTTGCTTTTTCTTTCCCGTTAAAGAAAAAAAGAGAAGAACAATACATGAATATACTAAGAACTGCTTTTCTTGGTGTTAAACCTCACTTGGGAAATATTTGAAGATAAAACAGCAAAAAATTTACAAGAGGGACAATAAGTTCATTTTTAACTGTACCGGTGACAGCTACTGAACATTTCTGAAAGGGCATGTTTTTACATTTATTTGAAGACTGAATGATAAATTGTTGCAATATAATAGTATATTTAAAAAAAAAAATCACTTTATTATGTACACCTGTTCAACTACTCGTTAACGCAATTTTCTAATCAGCCAATCACATGGCAGCAACTCAATGCATTTAGGCATGTAGACATGGTCAAGATGATCTGCTGCAGTTCAAATCGAGCATCAGAATGGTGAAGAAAGATGATTTAAGTGACTTTGAACATGTCATGGTTCTGGTGCAAGTCGGGTTAATCTAAGTACTTCAGAAACTGCTGATCTACTGGAATTTTCACACACAACAATCTCTATTTTTACAGAAAATGGTCCGAAAGAGAGAAAACATCCAGTGAGCGGCAGATCTGTGGGCGAAAATGCCTTGTTGATGCCAGAGGTCAGAGGAGAATGGCCAGACTGGTTTAAGCTGAAAGAGAGGCAACAGTAACTCAAATAACCACTCGTTACAATCGAGGTATTCAGAAGAGCATCTCTGAACGAACAACACATCCAACCTTGAGGCGGATGGGCTATAGCAGCAGACAACCTTACCGGGTGCCACTCCTGTCAGCTAAGAACAAGAAACGGAGGCTACAATTCGCAGACTCACCAAACTTGGACAATAAAAGATTCATCCTGTCTTGTATCAATGGTTCAGGCAGGTGGTGTTGGTGTAATGTTGTGGGGGATATTTTCTTGACTCACTTTGAGCCCATTAGTACAAATTAAACATCGTGTCAAAACCACAGAATAGCTGAATACTTTTGCTGACAATGTCCATCCCTGCAGTGTACCCAAATTCTGATGGCTACTTCCAGCAGGAAAATGCACCATGTCATAATGCGCAAACCATCTCAGACTGCTTTTTTCGAACATGACATTAATTCACTGTACTCAAATGGCCCCCACAGTCACCAGATCTCAATCCAATAGAGCTCCTTTGGGATGTGGTGGAACGGGAAATTGGCATTATGTGCAGCTGACAAATCTGCAGCAACTGTGTGATGCTATCAAGTCAATATGGACCAAAATCTCTAAGAAATATTTCCAGTGCCTTGAGTCTGTGCCACGAAGGGTTAAAGCAGTTCTGAAAGCAAAAGGGGTCCAACCCGGTATTAATAAGCTGTACCTAATAAAGTGGCCACTGAGTATGTGTTATAGATGGGATTAATCATGAATTGGAATTATATTAATATAATATACAAACAAAAACAATCACTTTACATTTGTAAATTCCTTTAGATTTGTGCTTGATGTCTGTAAGTTTATTAGATTCAGATGTTTATTTGCACTCAACATGTTAATGCATATGCCATTGTTTCGTGTCTACACGATGCTGTCTTACATATGATTTCTGTTTTGTGTCATTTACTTTTTAATTGATCTGAACATTTGCTGAAATGCTTCAAACTGCACATTTACTGACATGATTATTAATGCTCTTTTTATTTCTGTGTGTAAATCTAAACTTTTCCCTAAACGTTAACTGATTAAGGTGAAAATCAGTGTGTGTGAAGTTGTGGACGGATCTAGTTTTTGTTCACATTAAGGACACAGATTAACACACACGCCACTGTCAGCTGCTGACCAGATGCTGCACAACATAACACACATGTGATAATGCAATGTGTGTGAGTGATGACTGCATGTGTGTGTGTGCGTGTGTGTGTGTGTGTGTGTAGGGTGACAGAATTGGAAAGAGGCAAAGCTTTAGATCCTCAAGTAACTTCACACACATTTAATATAAACACTGTCAGAACCTCACGGCGCTAGACATAGGCACATGTAAGTGAGTATGAAAAGCTCTCAGTGAGATAGAAGCATCCATCAAATGGAGAGGAGAAAGTGACTGATGAGGGGAAAACCAGAAGAAAGACTAAAAAATGAAAAGGATGTGCTTTCTCTGTCTCTGATAGCATATGGAGGACATTCTCACCAGCACAATGTTGACGACACGAGCTGGAAACACAGGTGTTTGCCATCCTGAAGCGAGTATCACACACACACAGACATCTGCTGGATGGACACACATGCTGCATCCCAATTCACATGTACTATCTGTCCTAAATAAAACCTAAAAAAAATAAATAATAAAAAATGACCATGTGCTAAATCATAGTATGTTTAAAGGGTATGTTCACCTGGATGGCCTACTAGTACTGTATCTTACACAGAAATGCAAAGAGAAGATTTGGCTAATATCTGCATTAGTCTGTCATAACACATTATTGTTTCTCTAGCTAATTTCTGGCTTTAAGATGCCAAAAGCAAACAGCGAATAGTACTAATTTATGTTCACAATGTGATGTAATATTATTTATGTCAATGTCTAATCTTAGATCTTCATTAACTCATCTTTAAAAATGTTTTAAATATTGGTGATTGGAACGCAGCAGTTTAAACTATGTTTTTCTTGCAATTCTGTCAAGTCAACTCTCTGAGAGATTTAGTATAGTAATAAATTTGTATATGGCAAGGTTGATGTGTTAGGTCTTGCCGGCATAGTTCTGCTATGCTGCTGCTTTAATTATTTTTGCAGAGCAAGTAGCAAGACTTGCTAGTCAGTATTATTAGCCCCCCTAAATTATTTAGCTTAAAGGGGCTAATAATTTTGACCTTAAAATGTTTTTTTTTTATTGCGTTTATTCTAGCTGAAATAAAACAAAAGACTTTCTCCAGAAGAAAAAAAAATATCAGACATACTGTGAAAATTTCTTGCTGTGTTAAACATCAAAAAGAAAAAAAAATCATAAGGGGGCTAATAATTCTGACTTCAACTGTATATGTGTGAGACAGTGCTTGCATGCGTGCCATGTCTCATAGCAGATCACAGAACACAGGTGGAGCTGTGGTGAAGGAGGGTTTCCAAAAAAATGTGCTGCAATATTACAGCATTGTACAACAACTTGTGTTTATTGTGTTAATACTCTACATTGTGATAAGTAGCTTCAGCAAATAATTTCAACATGAAAATTTGATACCAGCAGAAGCCTCGACTGAACAGTGGCCATAAATGGCTATTGAAATATTTCAAAATTCAAATATGTAGAGGTTTGGACACAGAAACAGTAGTTTTTACTAGCGTAGGATATACTATTGGGCATGAAATTAATTATAACATCAAACAAGTGTAAAAAGTGTTTTTTTAAAAAGAAAACGAAATTGCTATATGAGGCGACACGGTGGCGCAGTATATAGCACGATTGCCTCACAGCAAGAAGGTCGCTGGTTTGAGCCCCTGCTAGGTCAACTGGCATCTCTGTGTTAAGTTTTCATGTTCTCCCCATGTTGGCGTGGGTTTCCTCCGGGTGTTTTGGTTTCCCCACAGTCCGAAGACATGTGCTATATTTGAATTTCATAAGCTAAATTGGCCATTGTGTATGCATACGTGTGAATGCAAGAGTGTGTGTTTCCCAGTGTTGGGTTGCGGCTGGTAGGGCATTCACAGCGTAAAACATATGCTGGATAAGTTGGCGGTTCATTCCACTGTGGCGAATCCTGATTAATAAAGGGACTAAGCCGAAAGGAAAATGAATGAATGAATGAATTAGCAATGTGACGGATGTAAGAAAGTGACGGTTAAGTAGAGAGGCTTACGGCAAAGGGGTTTAAATTATCAATATTTAACTTATACATGTTAAATATAAATATATGTTTAATGAAATATGTTATCCACAGCAATTTAATTCACAGTATTTAATCTACAACAACATCACTGCGAATGTTTTCTAAAAACATTTTGGAGATTGATTTTTGAATGCACAATTATGCAAACATGAGATTTCTCTGCAAAAAAGACCAGCAATAGGCAACTTCATCTCCAGTATGGCAAGAAATTAATTTGAAAAGAAATTGTGGAGGATGTGACAAAATGATTAACAGGGCATTTAACTAAGCAACATAATGGTCTGTTACTGATATAGTAGTTATAGTAGTGGTCGTAATGTAGTCCTAGAGATTACACTTTGTTTACAAAGTCTTCACTAAAAGAACACACAATTTCAGGGCATAGTATGGGCAATACCGACTGAAAACAGTATTCTTTTTAAAATCACAGATGTGAGCATTTTGAAGTGAAAAGTGAATGAAAGTATCTGATGAAATGTTGGATGTATAAATATGACTGCAGTGGAAGCTCTGGTAAAATGGATGAGAACACACACATAGACGCACACAGCAGGTGTAAGGAGTCTTCTGTTTGCCCTCTCCCTGGCCTGACTTTGACCTCTACATGACCCGACCCCTGACCCTATGGTCCACTGCAGAACAAGCAGTGGTTTCAAGACACTTCTACTATTGTAGAAATGCTGTTATAAGTTTTGGAACCTCCCTTATACAGTGAAACACAATTTTATATTGAATAGTTTTATTTCTGCATTTATTTGTACACAAATTAGAAGTCAAGAACCTTTTGTTGCTGGGCTTTTAACATTCTTGAAAATATGTCCTAATACAATCAAATAAATTTACAATAACAAATCATTATGGTATTAATAAAAATACTAGTGAACAAGAATTATTGTACAGTTTATAATTTACAGTAACTACACAAGTTGCATTACAAATTAAATATAGTAAATATAACGTTTGTAAATATTGCAGATAGACATTTATGTAGTTTTTAATTCCCATTTTCAATCCTTATTACCTTATTATCTCCATTCATTATTAGTGTTTGTGTACTGCATGCAGACACTACTTTCAATAACAATTAATATGCTGTAATGTACGAAGAGAATATACAGTACACGTCAAAATTTGGGGTCAGTTGTGATGTTGTGAAAATGACATTTATTAAATATAAATAAATTGTTTAATGTTTATATACATTAAGTAACATCTTTCTTATCGAATCTACTTTCAAATTAATTACTCCAGTCATTATTGTTTTTATTACTATTACCATTAGTAAAAATAATAATTAAAAAAGTGATTTTTGAAAGACTGGATTAATGAAGCTGAAAATTAATCACTAAAATCACTGGAATAAATGATTAATATAAATTTTAAACTACTTTTGAACAGTTATTTTATTAGTGCAATAAGATTTCACAATTTTACAATTGGTACTGTATATTTGATTAAATAAATGCAGCCTTGGTCAGCAGGAGAAGCTTGTTTTAAAACATTTAAAAATCCTACAGACCCCAAACTTTTGACCCTTAGTGTTCATTGGAATAAAATTTATTTTTGTTTAGCTTTTAACATTCTTGAAAATATGTTCTAACATATTAACTTTACAAAAATAACTCAGTATGTTATTAATTACATACTATTTACAGATTGTACAGTTTATAATTTACAGTAACAAAAGTTTCATTACATATTACGTAGTAAATATAACTTTTGTAAATATTGCAGATTTATGTGGTTTTTATTCCCGTTTCCAATCATTATTACCATATTTTCTGCATTCATTATTAGTGTTTGTGCACTGTATACAGACAATACTTTCAATAACATAATTCATATGCTGTAATGTATGTAGTCCCAATCAAAAGATTTTATTTTATTTTTACTAAAGAAAATGATTGTTCATCAAGGCGGCATTTATCAAATATAAATATATTGTTAAATATTTGTTAAACTTTTTAATAACTGTTTTCACATTGTATCTAGTTTTATATAAATGTGTTACTCCAGTCATTATTGCATTTATTACTATTACCATTAATAATAATAATAATAATATTAATAATAATAATAATAATAGTTAATATTAGAGTGATTTCTGAAGGATCATGTGACTGAAGACTGGAGTAATAAAGCTGAAAATTCATCATTAAAATCACTGGAATAAATGATTGAAATAAATTCTAAACTACTTTTGAACAGTTATTTTATAGTGCAATAACATTTCACAATTTCACAAGTTGTACTGTATTTTTGATTAAATAAATGCAGCCTTGGTGAGCAGGAGAAGCTTATTTAAAAAAAATAATTTTTAAAAATCCTACAGACCCCAAACTTTTGACCGATAATGTACACTGAAATTCTTTTTTTCCCTTGGCTTTTAACATTCTTGAAAATGTCTTAAGATAATCAAACATAATAATTTTACAAAATCAATTCATCATGTTATTAATTACATACTATTTACTGAAGAAAAAGTATTGTATAGCTTATAATTTACAGTTACTAAAGTTGCATTACATATTGCATAGTAAATATAACTTTTGTAAATATAATAGATAGACATTTAATAAGATACTTTTGCATCTTTTAATCCTATTTTCAATAACTATTAATATAATTTGATTATTTGTGTACTGTATGCAAACACTTGTTTCAATACCATAATTCAGATGCTGTAATGTAGAGAATATATATCTTTAATGTCAAATAACTTCCACGTGGAAGCACTAAATAAACAAGATGCCATTTTTACGATGCTCATACGTTGTAAAACTGACAAGCAGCTGACAGATTGGCCAATGTAAACTCATAAGCAGATATGTATGTCTGAACGTGCCCAGACTGACCTACTAACTCACTTTTTAGTAATTGCTAAGTTTAAAACAACTGGAGGGCATGTTTAGTCTCCCATAATGCAGTTGAGCCAGTAGCCTAACACCACTAGAAAGAGCGAGACAGTACGGCTGAGTTATGGCCGATGGTCCGCTGTTTCCCCTGACACATCTGCACTGTATAAACACTAGCGGTGGAGCAGTGACCCTCCGCCGCAGACGCCTGTATCCGTTCCTCCTCCATCCTAGTTCAGATTAGGAAGCCCTCACACCCATTTATTTTTCATTTATTTTCATTTAGAGGTGGCCTGTGTATGTGCGTGCGTTAGCCAAGCTCTTCATCTCCGTGTGCGTCGCTGTGCTTGTTTAGTTCATGCTCAGGCTCTAGTGTATCCACCTTTTCCCGACGCCCCATGATGCTTTGCGTGAATTATGAGAGCAACTTCCTTTAAACTGTAAACAATCGTGAAGTGTTTTTAAAAAGCTTTGTACAAGGAGGTGGCTAATTCTCTTTACAGTACATCCATTTAATATTAAAAGGAAACTTGCTAGAATTAACAAATTACTTTTAGCAGTAGATTTATAGCTGCATAAACTTAAAGTATTCACACAAAAATAATAGTATTAATGCGATGCATGTTACTGTACTGTACTACAGGAAACAAAGATAATATTCTGAAGGAACAAAATATGGTGACATGGGAAACATGGTTCATTCTAGACTAGAACACATTAAATTAATATGATTATTAGTAATAGAGCACCTTCTTAATTTAATGCACTATCCTATAGGGTAAACTAGTAACATTGTTATATTTAATAAGTCTTACCGATAACAGGGTTCGTCTGATTCCAGTACTACTAAGTTTCACCAGTTCCAAAAAAATAAAGTTATGGCATCAGTATTGGTGAGTACATGAAACCTTTAACTGATCTGTTAACATTTTCTCATGAAACATTTATGCTGTACAATATCCTGTCGTATTGTGCCAAATAATTTTGCCATATAATATTGTATCATATAAGGTGAGTATAAGTTGCTGTTGCGCTTTTTTTACAGACTGATCAAAGTATATGTGTGGTAGTAGTTTAGGTGCATTTAATATCTCACAAATAGCACTGCTTAAACACACTTTCTTTCTTCCTCATTAAATTACTGTATATTTACAAATCAATCCCATTGGATTAAATCATAATATATGATTTATAATTATAGCTTTTATTTTATTTGTATAGCGCTTTTACAATGTAGATTGTGTCAAAGCAGCTTCACATAAATGGTCATACTAACGGGATCAGGAAAGTTCAGTTTTTAGTGTTTAAGTTCAGTTCAGTTTAGCTCAGTTCAGTGTGATTATAGGTCTATAAATATTAAATTATGCTAATTAATGTTTAGGTTACGATTTGTGCTTCTAATTATTCAGCTGTAATGCACCAGGACTCTTATAATAGTCATGAAATCAAAATGTACTCTTCTTATTTTACAGTACTGCTTGTTATAAAATATGTATCTGTGCACTTCAATATTTTGTAAGAATTCATTTGCAATTATAACCCTTAATCATAAACCATAACCTTACCTCCCACCTTGAAGTGACTTTTCTTCAATTCTGGTCATATGGAATGGCTTTAGGGCATGACTATCAGGGTGCGACTCATTTCTTCCCTGATTTCATTCATTAATTCTTTATTCCTCCATTTTATTAGCATCACTCATCTTCCAACAATCCAATCACAGGGTTTCTGCAGGTTTTACAAAGTTAAATTTAAGACTTTTAGACCATTATGAATGAAACTGTAGACTTACTGTATACAGGGCTAAATATCAAGGATTTTTTTTTTTTTCGAATAACCCAGTCAGAAAATATTTTCACTTGCCCTATAAAAAATTATCACAATTTAATACATTTTATAATAGAACAATAATAATTTAGTTTTAATTTTTGTTATTAATTTTCAAATATATCCATTTACAAATCCTATAACCTTTACCAAGAATAGAACGAAGCATAGCTGTCAATTACTTTAGACTAAAATATAAAATATGGATCAGGCCAGTATCCTCGGCAGTAAACAGATGAGAACTTGTTAGTGTAAAGTACATTTTTTAGAAAAATTAAGAACTTTTTTTTTTTTTTTTTTAGATTTAAGACCTACAACACAACATTTCAGTAGATTTAAGACTTTAAGGCCTACAATTTAGCATTTGAGATTTAAGACATTAAGACCCCATAGATCCCCTGAATTAGTTGCCAAGGGACGAAATCAAGCACCACCTTCCTTTTTTCCGAATTTCAGAAATCAGAAGATATTGAGTAGATGTCCTAATATTAAGGGGAAAAAGGTGATTTCAACTTTTGTTCAATCAGACTTTAACATAGGACTTGTTGTAGTGTGCAGTAATATGGCAAATGCTAAAGTCTTTTTTTTTTTTTTTGGCTTTTATTTGCAATGCCTACAAAACTCAGTATAAATAAATAAAAGCAACTTTCATGACATACAAGTACATGTTTGGATTTTAAATATATAAAATGTCATATATGCAACTTGTATGTCAAAAACAAAATGCAAAAAAATGTAAATTTTCATAGATTTTAACCATGTGTATTACAAATATGTTCAATATATTTCTTTTATGTCATAATTTCATGTATATTATATGTTCATATTTGGCTATATATCATTTGCATATGGGTGTCCAAGAACAGCTTCGCATTCAAATGATTTTGTCTCAAATAAGAATATAGCTATACATAAATATATATAAATGTCTTTTCCCATAACATTTGAAGTCCTCCCCATGCCGCCCCATTTAAATAATCCTACAATCACCTCTGTACAACCCATTCATGAAACACTCAAGTCAACTGGGGAAAAGGTGGCTACAGTAAGTGTTGTGATTGTGTGTGTGTGTGGGGGGGATATTGGGCTCATTCTGTCCATGTGTTCACAGCGGTGTCTGCGACCACAATGTTAAATTCCTCCTTTTAGCCACACGCCATCAATACGTCCAGCACAAACAGCAGGCTGAAAGTGCACTCTGCACATCCCGCAACCGCTGCCACCAGCCATCAACCCACTCCAGCCATCAACCGCTCAGCATTAACCTTGAGCTTCAATTGCTTCAGGCTGCTCAGTGGAGAACACTGGACTACATTCAGCCTTAAACTACTCCTGAACATCTAACAACTTCAGCTGGGCCACAAACACTTTGATTGCAGGAGTTATTTCTCATCCTCAGCGGACATGTGAGATGCTGAAAGTCAGGCTGGTTGGTTTTAGGGCTAACATGCACAGAAGACACAAACATACACAAAAGGTGTTCAGTTTTGATTTGATATCCTCCAATCGACATGTGAGAGGCTGTGAAAGTCAGGCAAGAAGAAGTTTCAGGTAACATTCATAAAAAAATGTTCAGTTTAAATTTAATTTCAAAAACTAATGTTTCATCCCAGTGTGGGGTTGTGGCTGGAAGGGCATCTGCTGCTTAATAACACGTGCTGGATAAGTTGGCGGTTCATTCCGCTGTGGCGACCCCTGATTAATAAATGGATTAAGCCGAAAAGAAAGTGAATGAATAAATTATTCACATTTAATATAATTCATGCAAATAAATTATGTAAAACTTGCAACCTGAACGTGACACCTGTTTCCACAAGATGAACAGACAAACAGACAGATTTGAAACTATAAGGTGTGAGATACAGCCACAACAACAAAAAACAGTGCATGGAAAACATGATAAACAATAGCTATTAGAAGCCTCAATTAAATATAAATAAAAAGTTATAAAAATTGTCAACAGTGAGCCCGAAAAATAAACATAATAACAAGAAACAGTTACAAATTGTTCTGCATGGCAGCCATCCATATAAAGTAGGACTATATGCAATACAAAATAATGTTAAACATTGCAACAATTCTATATCTTATGTTATAATATTAGTAAAAGCTATTTTTATTAGCTTCTTTTATACATTTTATATATACATTTTATTAATGATCTTAATTTTTTTTAGAAATATTTGTAATAAATATAATTTAAATAACTATCTCAATGTGCAAAAAATTATACTTTAAAACATTATAAATATTGAAAAATATACAGACACTCTTTATATTTTTCACTGTTGAATAAAAAGTATTTCCTCGCTCCATGAAAGCAAACTGATGTTTTAGTGTGCTATATATTTGCATTTACTTTTAATGAACCTTGATTTGATGCATACATGTATACATTTAATAATTTAACCTGAATGACTTACAAAAGGGTCAATCAAATGGTGGATCAGTGGTTATCACTTTCACCTCACAGCAAGAAGGTCGCTAGATCGAGTTCCGCCTGGGTCAGTTGGCATTTCCGTGTGGAGTTTGCATGTTCTCCCTGTGTTCGAGTTTCCTCTGGGTGCTCCGGTTTCCTCCACAGTCCAAAAGACATGTGCTATGGGTGAATTGAATAAACTAAATTGGCCATAGTGTACGAGTGTGAATGAGTGTGTATGGATGCTACCCAGTATGGATGCTTCCCAGTACTGGAAGGGCATCCGCTGTGTAAAATATGTTCATGTTCCACTGTGGTGACCCCTGAAGAATAAAGGGACTATGCTGAAGTAAAATGAATGAATGAATGATTTATAAAATCACAAGTATATGTTTTGTGGGTGGCTTTCATTGCAGTACAAAGACACAAAACATATTTAGAGCTTCATATTAAGGGGAAATAATGCCCCAGCTGAGGTTTTAAGACAATTACAATAAATAGTGGCAACTACAAAAAAGTGGAAAACTCCAGGAATAATGTAATGTAAATTAATCTGCAAGAGTTTAGACTTCAAAACACCCTACATTACTGAAAATCAAGCAGATATACTGATCCTAATTCTGACAGACTGATTCTGATATACAGATATTCTAATTCTTATTATAGTTGTCTTTTTCTTCACTTTCCTCTACTTACACCATTAGTATTTATTTTCAGCTCTCTGCTCTGAGGTACTCAATCCAATTTTGGATCCAATAGCATAAACGTGCCTACTAAAAGTTGACAAAGATTTGATTGGTCTAATTTAGATTAATATATACATGCAATAAATAAATATTACAAACATAAATAAACATTCATAAACTAAATACAGCTATATGACAAATTCAAACATTTAAAATTACTCAAATAAAAGAGATAGAATTGCAAATGAAGGATATAAAATCAAGTTTGTGATGTCAGTGTAAAAAAAGTTTCAAACAAGAGAAAATCTCAATTGAAAGATATCAAGTTAAAAAAATAATGAGTAGTACAGTTGCAGCAGAGTTAAAAATTCAGAAGGGTGGAACCTTGTTTTGACGTGTAATTTTTGTAAATCACTCCAGATTGATAAATACATGTACAAGTATATGTTTTTGGGTGCTTGTCAGGGTAGTATAAATATACAAGACATATTTTAGTGCTGCATAAATGGCATAATTGAGACTGTAATACAGTTACAAGGAATAATAGCAACTTCAAAAGACACAATCACAATTACAGGAAAATTATTTTATTACGTAAATAAATCTGCAAAAGATTGCAAATGTTTAGGTAAATCCACTTGTGTTGCCATTCCATGTGAATAAGTGATTAATGTGTTTTATAGTACAGGACGCTTCAGATACGAGAGAGCACGTGATCAGAGCTCAGAAGACTGTATGAGAAGATGAAGTGATGTCAAAATCATTACAGCATGGTGGAAGTAATTTCTTTTAGCACTTTCAACTTTTAAATGCATTTTTTTGTTGTTGTTGCATTAGCTCAAAAATAGCCTTATGAACAAAAAAACAACAACTTTAGTTTTCATTGAGACTTTAAAAATTCATGGCAGAAAAGAAAATCTAACATTGCAAGAAAAAACTGCAATAAGTAATAACAATAGCAGAAATTCTGTGAGAAAAAAAACAATTGTGCAAAATTATTGCAACTAATGTGAAAATACAAATCACACACACAAAAAACTGCAAACTACTAATATTGAATCAAATAAAAAGTCACAATTCTGAGGTCAAAATGTTGCTAATAAATCTGCAAGTAAAGTAAGACGGTACAGCTGAGAAAGATAAATGATTAGCTAAATTAATTTATTTCATATAAACCCGTGTAGGAACTCTACGTAAACTTGCACTACAAAAGGAAAACCTGCAACTTGACATGCTTTTACAAGTCTATACTTCATGTATTTCTGATCGTTGAAAGGTTTGAAACTCAGCCAACAACTCTAATCTCTCTCTTTTATTTATCAAGACACAAAGAGCTGTGTGTTTGTTTACGGCTATGTGTGTCAAAACTCCTGTAACATTCCAAGCGAGGTCACGGCTGGGTTAAGGAGGGGTCAGAGGTTCTCCGTGAGTGTGTGTGTGTGTGTGTGTGTGTGTGTGTGTGTGTTCAGCAGAAGAATGTCAGAGGCCCACTGGCCATCAGTCTGCTGGGGAAGGAGGGACAGACTGGAGGGGAGCGGAGGTGAAGGATGGGAGTTTGGGGTGAAGGGGAGGTGAGGGGGCACTCAGGGAAGGTCAAACGGCGGTCAAATACAAAACACACTCACAGTCGAACCAGTCGGTCCAGCTCGCCCTACATTCCAACTTACCAGATGACCATTTCCTTTTCACTCACACACTCACACACAGAGCTAGAGGCTATTTTTAGTGTTCTTACAGAAAGAAAACTAGGGAATGTGGGTGGCAAATCCCACGGTGCCCTTCAGCCCCCCTCTGCCTCGCCCTGTACAATGGCAGAGCCTGAATCCCCATGAATGAATGAACACAACATGCAACCCGCATCCTAAACTGGTATCAATGCACAAAGCGTGGTCTTCTCTTCCAGACTGGCACATAGCAGAAGACCCCCACTGTCCTTAACACCCCCAGCCACACATAATCTGACCCCCGTCCAGCCCTGATGGCTAAAAAATGAGACCGACCTTTGAACTGAAGTCGCTCTCTCTCTCTGTGGGCGCAGATGACAGACCACAAATCAGACTCGTCGTGCAAAGCATGTGGAGATTTCACTTCATAGAGCTGTGTTAATCTGCTTTAAGTGTACCTGAATAACACCTCAATTATTAATTAGTTAACACAGTTAATAATGTCTTGTAGAATCTACAGTAACTCTCTAGCAGCAGTTCACCAGTAACTTACTGTAAATTGTTTACAGCTAAAATACTGCATTTATGTTTAAAATACTTTTTATCTTGATGTATAACAGTTGACGTCATAATTATTAGCCCCCCTTTAAATGTTCTTTTCTTTTTCAAATATTTCCCAAATGATGCTTAACAAAGAAATTTCCACAGTATGTCTGATAATATTTTTTCTTCTGGAGAACATCTTATTTGTTTTATTTCGGATAGAATAAACACAGCTTTACATTTTTTTAAAATCATTTAAGGTCAAAATTATTAGCCCCTTTAAGCTACATTTTTTTCGATTGTGTGAACAAACCATCGTTATACAATAACTTGCCTAATTACCCTAACCTGCCTAGTTAACCTAATTAACCTAGTTAAGCCTTTAAATGTCACTTTAAGCTTTAAAGAAATGTCTTGAAAAATATCTAGTCAAATATTATTTACTGTCATCATGGCAAAGATCAAATAAATCAGTTATTAGAAATGAGTTAAAACTATTATGTTTCGAAATCTGTTTTAAAAAATGTATTCTAGGCTAAAAAGTCTGACTTTAACTATGAATTTAAGTGTTATTTATCTTTACAGTATAGTACACAGTCATTTTTACAGTGCAACTTTAAAATACAGAAACATCCTGCATATCTGTCATACACCAAATACAGTTCATACTACAGTTAAATACTGTGTAATTTACAAAGATTGTTAACGGTGTGTGTGCTCACATATTTGTGAAAAAACAACTGAAAAATTCCAAAAATTAATCCAATAGTGCTAGTAAATTTAGCAGTGAAAATACAGTAAAAGCTTAACTGGTTAATGGTACTATAAGTTGCCTTACTAAATGGGGAAAAAAACTATATTCGGCATAGTGTAATCACATAAAGTAAAATAAAAGTAAAAACAAAAGATCTTTTACAGCATTTATTAGGCTTTGACATTAATGTTTATAATTGATTAGAGTTTAAAAAATAATAATTTTGGATATAACTATAATGCTAAAATAAATGTTAACTAAAAATAATAAATGCTGCGGAAGTATACTGCTAATCTATTTAGTTGTGTTAAGAAAATAAATCATACTGCAAGTTGTAAGCACTTGTTTTCAAAAAGACAAAGGGATTTTCATAGTAGAATACAAAAAGTAAAAACATCAATTAAAAACTCCACGACACTTTACATTTGATAGTTTTACACTGAAATATCTGTCTCTTACAGGTTTTATTAATCAGTCATGTACAATAGATTACAAGCAGTAAACTTTCTGTATTTAGCATCTAGATCAGCATCTGGAAAAGCTGCTGTACTTGAGATTAACTATAACTTTAATTCGTAGATGTAATCTAGAAATCACAATTACACTTAAGACAATCAAAATCAATATTAAAAAGAACATTTTAAGAGATAATGACTGTAAAAATGCTACAGTAAATGATACATGGTATGGTTCGTTGTGAGTTTCCATGGGCTAGATGGGAAAAACACAAATAAATCTGTGACATTTAATTTCATTAATTTTTTATTAATTTAGCAGATAATTTAAAAGTGCTTTTGGTGATTGTCATTATAAAGATACAAAACAGATTAAAGTTCAATCTAAGATGAACAAACCATATTAAGGATGAAAATCTGGCAAATGAAGCAACATTTTACCATAATTTGAGTGTTTTTACAGTGTACCACAAAAAACAAACGCAATAAAGACCTGAAATTAAAGATTGTAACTCAGTTTGTCCCATAACTGCTTGCTGAGCTGATATTTCTACAAGCACTGAGTGAGTCATAATGTGTGTGTGTGTGTGTGTGTGTGTGTGTGTGTGTGTGTGTGTGTGTGTGTGTGTGTGTGTGTGTGTGTGAGAGAGAGAGAGTGTGTGTGTGTGTGTGTGTGTGTGTGTGTGTGTTTTAGACTGTAAAAACAAAGATCTTTTATTGTTCTGGTCTATAAGGAGCAATAGCTTTGTCATTTCTAATGTTCGGTGCACGCCGACGATGACACTTTTTGGTCTTTAGAGAAACGGAGGGAAATTTCCACACCACACATTCACTAATTGTTGTTTACCTCTCGCTTTCTCCTGCTCCAATACATATCTGTCAGGTGGTGCGTGCACAAGCATTATAGGACACTCTCGTCACCATCAGCCTACGTGTGTTGTGTGGATGATTATATAAAGTGCTCCCACACACTCCTCTGCAGGTGGTCTGTTATTCCAGTACACAAACCTGTTGTGTTCCCACTCTGTTATGGCAACATATAGAAAACAAAGGGATTTTCAGCACACAAACTCTCTCCAGCTCAGAGATGCACACCTTTATATACATGCGAGCAGCAAACACACGCCCTCCAAACCAGACACACAGGAGCCAGTCACGTTGTGGATGAAGAAACCCAACAGAGCTGAATCCTCAAACACACAACAGCAAAGGAAGTTAAATCCCTCTGTGTGCTCAGCCTACAAGCAGAAACCCAGACTCCACATGTTGGTGCATTTTGGGCAAAACATCCATTGTAGTGACACTCAATCCCATAATGCCCTTTTTCTGCCTCATTTTAAGCAGCTAATTTTGAGACCAGCTAGCGCTAAATTCGGACAGCAGATTGAATAAACATAACGACTGCGCTAATTTGCACATGCCCAAAAACATCATCATCATTAGCTTGAGACAGATAGGAAAGACTGCAGCACGATGCTAATAGATTTAAACAGCACAGCGCGGAGAAAGTTTGAGGTGCTTACTGTCAGAGAATGAGCCCCCTGCTGTTCAAGCGCGAGCGGAATTACAGGTTGGTGTGAATTTAACTTGCGCTCATTTGTTGTCGGTGTTGTCATGTTTACATTTTACATTTGAGTGAGAAAGGAAGCTAATCTCCCCTATATCGGAAAAGTTTTCGTGCAGGAAACAAACATGTAAATTATTAACTCACAGGCCTACGTTTTGAGTCCACTTAGTAGCCTTCAGTTGCATATATTTTGGTTAAATATTGCGAAGACGGGTCGACAATGTATAGTTTTTCAGCATATTATACTGCATTTAGAAAAGATTATCTACAACAATGTAACAATGGAGATTACTGATCGTTACTATACTCTAAATTACCATCTAAAATATATTGGAGTCAGCAATCACAGGCTAAAATATGTACATTTACTTCCTCGCAAACGCGCTGGAAAGCTACGTGTCATTTTGCACGTGTAATACAGAAAAATAAAATAATTCTAGTTTGCGGGACAACAAATTTGTATAATCATGAAGAAATTAACAGCATTTTATTGAAAATTACTATGTTTCTCAATTTCTCAGTGAATATAGGCAATGTATTTTGGTGCATTTCAACAAAACAGATTTATTAAACAGATATATTTATTCAAATAATATTTTAGTCCCCAGACAATTTTTACAAGTTTTTAATTAATTTTTTTTTACTTCTCTTAATTTTTTCCTCTTTTTTTATTTGTATTTAATATTTTTTTATAACACAAATTTGGATTTGATCGTTATCTTGAGTTATTTTATTAGATAAGCCCCAGATTTGGCTTCAGTACTGACTAATCTAATGTATGCACAAATATAACATTGTATTGCTTCCTATTAAAATATAATTTTAAAAGATAGATTTGTAGGGGGTGTACTTGTATATGCTGAGCAGCACTGTATATGCCTAAAGCATATAGTAATAATATTATTATTAATAATAATAATAATAATAACAATAATAATAGGGCTACATCCCTTCAATAAATGTTACACAGCAATATAACATTACCATCGTTATAATCCAAATAATTTTAAAATAAATTAGTTTAAGGTCACTTAAATTAGACTATTTAAAAATAACAAATAATCTAACTTCCAAATAAAATATGATCACAGAAACATTAAACTGGAATTTAGAAAATGTAAATAAAATACTTATAAAAGAAATTAAAATTGTTACAACATGTAGGCTACAAAATATGTAATTAACTGTAAAGATAGTGGCAAGTAATATAGCCCTTTGTCTAATAATAAAAAGCCAATAGTAAAATAACAATAATAATATCGTTATATTATTTATTATTATTATTATTATTATTATTGTGGTTGTTGTTGTTATTATGAGCCTTATACTACTACTAACCTTAACATTAATCATGATCATTTACGTAACCCCATAAACCTCACGTTCCGATTTATTAAAATTAATTTACATCCCAAAACCCGCATTATTTAAATTCAAGGAAGGAGGGGAAGTGTATAGCCAATGTTTTTCCCCTAAACGTGGACAGATTCAATCTAAAAACAATAGGCTCTGCAAATAGGGGAATTTTAGATTCGAAAATATATAACAAAGTGTACTGACATCAAGTAAAAAGAGACGTTTCAAAATGTTATATATATTTTCAGAATTTTCAACTTCAGCTGAACGAAAAAAAAAAGAAAAAAAACAAATAAAGAAAAGAAAACATCTCAATTATTAGCTGTCTATTGCTTTTTAAAAATCTGGTCGAATTCTGCAGTTTTTAGAATCTCACAAGTGCCATTTCCCAAGGGAAAGACGGCATCCAATGTGCTGTTTCGGAGCTACTGTCCTCCCATACTAATACTGCTCCGCTTTCTCTCAACTGCGCCACCTGCTGTCCATTCCGTTCTCCAACAAACCCTCTGAGGTTTGAGATTGCAGCCTTCTGCAGACAACCTCTTAGCCAACAAATCAACCACAGATCGATGAAATTAATTATTTCCCATCTCCAGAAGAACGAAGAAGACGTTTTAAAATTGCACTTGTTATAATACGCAACGTTGTTTGAGGCAAAGTTGACGCTCAGCCATGAGACACTCCAAAACATATTTTACCCTTCGGGTTCATTAGAGACTCATAAATATTTCAGCCCTCAGAAATGTGGAATGTCAATTCATCAAAAGTGACAGACTTCTCTTAGCTCTTCTTTTTTGATATTCCCTAATTATCAAAAAGACACGATGCTGATTTATTGTTTCCGACAAATGTCACGCGTCCGGATCTTTTCGGCTGTTGATAGACGACGTTATAAATAAGTTTCTGAATTATAGTAGGCCTGTGTTTGATCACTCAATTCCACGCGACATCTTCTCACCTTCATAATAAATTAGTCAACGAAGACGACAAAACTTTCCCTCTTAAATCGGTGTCTTATTAATTTTTGTGCGGTTTACACTACTGTAAGAACAGGCCTTGAAGTCGAGGAAATTTTTTGAAGTTTTATTTTAAGTCCATACGCGTCCAGCTGTTGCAAATTTATAGATTATTAACATGGCGTAATGGATAATGCTTAGACGAATTATTGAAAAAAAAAAACATTTGCATCGTTTTTTTTATGGATAACAGCGCCATAGCCAGCAGCTTAGTGAATGTAAATAGTCTAATCGAATAGATTAAATCATGCATTTGCTTTATGCAGTTTATTTACAAGCATATTGTGTAATATTTATGTGGTTTAAAGGGTGAAAGGTATTAAATAAAAAGTTTTTAAATGATCAATCCGTTCAAGAGCACGCAAGCCACAAAAGGTTTCAATGCAACAAAAAGCATTATCACCGTTTGAAAGCCCGTGTTAGTGACACCAAAGTGCAGAATTACGTCATAATTTTACAATCTTTAATTAAGACCGATTCACACGGCGTAGTCAGATCTACAGGCCTAACGTGAAGCTAAGACTTTATTTCGGAAGTCTTTATGTAATTGCTTATCAATCACAGATACTTCTCGATTAAGTTATCACACAGGAGAGATATCATTTTAAGTATTTACCCTCACTATTTAACACAAATCCGACTGAAATATCAAGCATAACAGAAGAGCAAAAACGATAGGAAAAAAACGATCAGTCTACTTTATAGTGGGAATTATCTTTAAACGTGTGTCTCATAAAACTAAAAGACTGGCTAATTATTGCCCAAACGGTGATCGAGAGCGCATAACGTTCAATTATTGTCAGACAAAGCACTTACAGCACGGGATTTTTTTTTTTTTTTTGTGGAAATGAGACTAGAATTTACACTTGTCATTCTCCAAACTGCAGTGCACGTTCATTTAAAATACTTATATCAGTATTGTTTTTTATGTTGTTTCAAAGTCACACGAGACGCCAATAATTAAGGAAACGTCGAAGAATTTATTTCGTGTCTTAATTCAAAGTCTGGATCGGTTCTGTTATAATCAAATCAAAATTTAAAAGCTGTAAAAATGCACGTATGTGGTTTTGTATGTATATATATATATATATATATATATATATATATATATATATATATATATATATATATATATATATATATATATATATATATATATATATCATAAAAAACTATCATCCATTATGTGTTAAGCATAACAGTAAAGAATAATTATTGGATGATGTGCATAAAAACCTGCTTAGGCTACTTTGTTTAAAATAAAATAAAAAAAATCGATCATTAATTAAAGAATAAATTAATAAAGAATAAATAAAAAGAATAGTGTTTAAAAACAAATTTAAAATGTTGTAAAAAAAAAGTGTTGTCACAAGTCAATCATAATCTATCATTTTTTTTAAAAGCAGCGGAATAATTAATTGTAAAATATTGCAGGCCTATTTAATAAACGTTTCCTCAGCTAAATTAGTCATATAGCGTAACAATGCAAAGATCCATTTTTTTGTCAAATGACAGGAAAACCATAAAACAGAGAAGACCCTTCTCGACATTTTTGTAGTCGACATTTCGACTTTTCTGTGAAAATGCACGTTCCGTTTAGATCAAACTGCCACAGTATTTGCTAACTTTAACAACACTGTTTAAGAAGTAATTTATTTAATGCATTAATTATTAAATCTACAGATTTCATTGTTGTTAGTGTCATCAAGGAAAAACGTTTATCAGAAACGTTCATGAATATAAAGCCAACTATAACAAAAAAACTTCCAGCTGATTTTCATGCTAGAAAAAAAATAAAATCAGTGTAAATAAACACTTTGAACAGTGCAGGTAACAAGTAGCTTAAGTCTTATAAATAATTATCACTATTTAGCCATAGGCATCAATGCAATAATTTTTTATCATTTTAAAATATTGTTTTTAACAAAGAAAAATATATATAAAAAAGCACGAGGACAAGCGAATGTCCCAAACATTCTTTATTTTATAGTGTCCAGCAGAACAGAAAAAGAGAACCGAAGGCCAGGCACACTTGAAGTCGTGATTTCCGCGAGGAGGGGGCTTGAGAGGGGCGCTGAGAGACCGCAGATGAAGGGACTTGATGTCAAGGATTTTTCCCTCTCCCTACCGGGAAATTGAACAACACCCGCGAGCGTCGAGCGACTGCTTGAAAACTTTCCGCACGTCTCGGGTCTGATGCGCGCGCCATCCCGTTCTGTTCTGATTGCGGCTGAAAAAAAAGAGAAGAGCGCATAAATCGATCACCTTGTACTCGTTCCCGAGGTCGCGTTTCAGCGGAGAAGCAAAGTGCTTTTGTTGTTTGGTAAGTGTAGTCGGTCATCCCTCTACAGCTCGCCGTCAAACGGACATTAACAACTTAAAATCACCTCAGTCGCAGGCTGACGCAGCTATACTGTATAATTGGTGAGGTCTGTTTATTCAATACGATGATAATTCTGTTATAGAAGGGGATCATTCATGAGCAGGAGGTAATGTGTAGTTTGTTTCTTGACACATAATCTTTGCTTATCCTCTCTCATTTAAAGTTACATTATTTAAGTTTGTGTCCCCCCAAAATGTGTTAAACTCACTTAAAATTACTTCAAGCATTGGCATTATTATTATATGGCATTATTATAAGTGTAACATTATATGTATATTTTATTAATTAACATTGTTAGAAGTAGATTAACAATATTCTTAAAAAAAGTAAATTACATATTTTAAAATCACCTAAACATCTTTTTCAAGCACAAAAATGTGTCTGTATTTTTGTGTTTGTCCTCTTAGACCAATTCAAAACCTATGTGGTTTCATAAAGATTTAAATGTATGAAAATAATAAAGAAAAACATTCAAATCACACCTAAAGTGGAAGTTAAAATTAAAATCGGTTCCCCCCAAAATTACAATGTGTTTGCATTGCATGTGTATGTATATGTAAGGTGTTTTGTGTTATACCTATACTGTATTTTTTATACATCTAAACTTTAAAAATGAAAAGATCAAAGTATCCGACAATCTTTCTAAAACACATTTCTCTCTAATGTTTATATATAAACATCTCTGTAAGTCGCCATGTATGGTGCTTGTACTTTCACAAAGTTTAATAATGCGCAAGTCAAACAGTCTTGTGATTTATAATGCTGACACTGAAAAAGAAAGCTGAATTTCAGGGGTGTATCCGCAGACTTCAGGCAGGTATGGGCAAGTGATGGATCTCTTTTTTTTTCCTCCAACTTAACTGGTATTAGAAGCATCAATGAACAGTAAAATATTCTCAAAGCAAAGGCAGCAATCCCTCTGTATAAACCAAATGTTACTGAAAAGCTGTCCAAAAGCTAATAAATGCTCCTATTCCACAAAGAACCAAGTCGTCTTTGAGGACTGAGATTACTTTTGGCTTAATTTCTAGGGTCCAGCTCTCGAGAGGCAACTGAAAGCAGAATTGTACCAAAGATATATGACCTGCTCCCTTTTGTGAAGCGTTTGTGAAGGGTCAGGCCGTATGACGCTGATATTCAGACACAGCCGTGGACATGGTGAACACTCGCTTCTCTGAATGGCATTAGAGCTGATAAGAGCACGGCTCAATGACTGACAGTGTTTTACTGGGTTAGCTTGATGCATGGTACCATGGAGAGCAACAATCTTCAGCTGAGATCACATTTAAGGTATGGATGGCCCATTAGGGTGGATTCTCACTAATGTAAACACATATTCCAGACCTCAGGAACAGACAGTTTCGCGAATGTGTATCATGCACAAGAGAGTGTTCACAGGACGAAATACTGTATATCTAAGCGTTTTAGATTTTTATAATAAAATAATGCAGCTAAAATGGATTACAAGCTGTATATTTAACATGCAGAACACACACACACACACACACACACACACACACACACACACACATATATATATATATATATATATATATATATATATATATATATATATATATATATATATAAAGTCAGAATAAATAGTCCCCGTTTGGATTTTACTTTCTTTTTCTTTTTTTTTTTTTTTAAGTATTTGCCAAATGATGTTTAACAGAGGAAGGAAATTTTTCACAGTATGTCTCATAATATTATTTTTTTCTTGAGAAAGACTCATTTGTTTTATTTGCGCCAAGAATAAAAGCAGTTTTGATGTTTTAAAAACCTTTTTAAGGTCAATATAATTAGCCCCTTTAAGCGATATATATTTTGTGTGTGTGTGTGTGTGTGTGTGTGTGTGTGTGTGTGTGTGTGTTGTGTGTTGTGTGTTGTGTGTGTGTGTATAAAAAAATATAAATTGTATGTACTTATGTATACATGTTTAACAATATTTCAAAAACTAAATAAATATGATTGAGATACACAAATATAAATGTATGATAATTAATACAATTTATATTACAGCATTTTATATATACCCATTTACGTAACATTACGAAATTACAAATGTAATAAATAATTGTTAAGCAATAACAAAAATAAAATATAAAAAAAAATACTATATATAAAATATAAATACTGTAAAATAATTGTATAAATTTAAATTTTGATATAAATAAATAATAAATCTGAATATGATGATGTAATTTGTATGATTGATATATTACTATGAGTAAAAAAAAAACGTGGCACAATAAAATTTATTCATGTGTTTGTTTGTTTTTTACTGTTAGTTAGTTTTGACTGCAGTTATTTGTTTATCCATCTAAACTGTATGGTAATTTCTGTATCAGTTTCGACATTTGATCTCTACATTGCAGATTCGATTTACATCAAGTTTAACTTGAACATCAGCCACGCCTCTTAAAAAAAAAAAATCATAAAAAATAGTTTTACCTGCTCTCAGACAATAACTTCAATGAGTTCACCTTCTGTTATCAATCTCAACAAATAAAAAAAACCCAAAGAAGGCAAACAAAGAGAAGCTCTGGGTCATATTAAACTGGATGATTCAGTTAGCCCCCCGCCATCTCCCCTTGAAATGGTGCGATTCCACCTGAGAGTGTGGTGATTTGGGTCTAATTACCCACCTATGATGGGAAGGGGGGCTCAACATCTGTGCTATTCGACGCTGAGCTACAACCACCAACATCTTGGCACTTTATGGTTCTGCTCACGTCTGTTTACGAGGATTTTTCATGAGGCTTTCACCCCAGCTGTGAACTTCTCATCTCACTTCGTCAAAGCTGAATTTTCCTCTCTCACGTGTCGTATTTTTCACCTTGCTCTTCATCGAGCTGCTTGAAAGGAAGGAGGAAGTCTCATATGTGCATTAGCTGTGATGAAGCCATTAGTAGAAGCTCACACTGTTTCCATGCAGACACAAAGCCATCACAGAGAGCGGAGATAAATTGCGTAAACCCATTCATTGTTTTATAGATGATATTTTTTTCCTGTGGTAATCTCATTAACAGATTGAACCTACAAAAAAAAACATTCTCTTGTTGGTGGGTTTTAACTTTTTGTGGTCACAATTTTGCAGTACGTAAACACATTACAGTCCATCATTTCCTCAGATGTGAGAGTTGAGTATAATAAATCAAAAGCTTTGCATTTTCCTGAAAGAAAGAGCCACAATAGCATATAGTATATTGGTGATTCTGGAAATAGAGGTATATTTCTAGATCCCTTAGCTTACAAAATCCTTTTATTTTTCAAATAGCAAAACTTTAAAGAAACAGGTTTGAGTTGTACAATTATATCAAGTTATCTCTAAAAAAATATATATGTTTGTGTGTCTATTTAGGGGCTTTTTACTTAAATACCTTTTAAAATGTTAACTCCAAGTTGAACATTAGCATTAAACGTCTATTTACTGTATTATTTGTAATTTTAGTAATAATAAAAAATTGCTTCTGTCCTTTTGTTTTGGTCTACTCTAGTACATCAGTTATGAAAAGGCACAACAAACTTTAAACTTCTAGAAATAGGATAAGACTTGCTACAAATGACATCACTTCCTCTGGCGGGAAGCTCTGGAAGGCACTGGGGCATGTCATTATTCTTCTAATTCATTTGAGCAAAATGTTTATGATACACAAATAGCAGAATAAGTATAGATCAACCCTTATTGTGGTCTTTCCATAAATATCTCATTCACTTTTGAAACAACTATAATATGATGGTAGCTGTTAGCATCTTGAGGCAAAGCACTACTTGGTGGAAAGTACTCCGTTAGTGGTTTAAAAAGTTTAACAACACGTTAAACAATAATTAATCACATAATTAAATGTTCTATACGAAATTCTGCATTTACATTGATAACAGATTCAGTTTACTGTAAATTTTATATCATTCAGGTTTAAGAAAAACCTTAGGAAAGTACCCGCAATACTGGAATGAGTCATATGCTTTCACATACTAAGGCAAGTTGGGTATAATGTGTTTGTGTGTGTGAATATATAATATATAGTAAACCCATAAGGCGGCACAGTGGCTCAGTGGTTAGCACTGTTGCCTCACAGCAAGAAGGTCGCTTTGGTTTCACCCAGTCTAAAAGACATGCAGTAGATGAATTGAATAAACTAAATTAGCTGTAGTGTACGAGTGTATGTGTGTGAATGAGTGTGTGTGGGTGTTTCCCAAATCTGGGTTGTGGCTGGAAGGGCATCTGCTGCGTAAAATATATAGGTATGCTGGAATGGTTGGCGGTTCATTCTGCTGTGGTGACCCCTGATACATAATGGTCTAAGCCAGGGGTCACCAAACTTGTTCCTGGAGGGTCGGTGTCCTGCATGTATGTATATGTCTTACTAGGTATACATGAAACACCCAGGCAGGTGTGTTGAGGCAAGTTGGAGCTAAACCCTGTAGGGCACCGGACCTCCAGGAATGAGATTGGTGACCCCTGGTCTAAGGTGAAGGAAAATGAATGAAAGAGTGAAGACAGTTTAAGTCAAAATTATTAGCTCTCCTGTGACATTTTTATTATCTTAAATATATTTCCCAAGTGCTGCTTAACGGAGAGATCATCAATGTATTTTAAAGTGTTTTAATATTTAATTTCTAATAACTAATTCCTTTCGTCTTTGCCAAACAGACAGTGCATAACACTTTTCTACTTATTAGGTTAACTATAGGCAAGTTTGGGTAGTTAGGCAAAAAACAGTGGTTTGTTCTATAGACAATAAAAATATATATTTAAGGGAGCTGATAATATTGAGCCTAAATTTGATTATTTAAAAAATTAAAACTGCTTTAATTCCTGCCAAAGTAAAAGAAATAAGACTTTTATCAGAAGAAAAAATATAGGAAATAATGTGAAACTTTCCTTGGTCTGTTAAACATTACTTGGGAAATATTTGATAAACAATAAAAGGCTCATAGGAGGGTTAATAATTTTTACCTCAACTGTGTAAATGGGTTTATTAACATGTACTACTGTACATCTATATAAAGACTTCGACTGATGTGTACATTAGTCAAGATGATTTTGTGGAGTAATCTCACTAAGACACTGTACATACAATTCAACAAACATTCTTGAATTTCAATTGTTATGGTCACAATTTTGCTAAATAAACTCTATATAGTAAATTGACTATATAAACATTACTTCTAAGCTATTTCTTATTTAATTTGATTCAAGTCACCCTTTAAAATCACAGGACTGAATTTTCCCTGAAAGTAAAAGTGAAAGCAATACAAATTATACAGTGCTCAGCATAATTGAATACACCCCATTTTGAAAATGCATATTTTTTACCAATTTCTCAGTGAATCTAGGCAAAAGCTAAAAAGCTAAATTTTTCAAAAACAAATTACAACCTACAAAATTTCAACAATTACTTCCCTTTTTTTTTTGCTTCTCCTTATTTTTCTTCTTTTTAAAATGAGTATTTAATATTTTTCTATAACATATAAATTAAGCTGTATTAGTTTTTGGACCAGTATTTTAATTTATTTTGTTAGATGCGCTCCAATTTGGCTTCAGTCCTGACTAATCTAATATACATGCACAGATATAATATTGCATAGTTTCCTATTAAAAATATGAATTTAAAAGAGAGATTTGTGAGGGGTGTACTTATATATGCTGAGCACTGTAAATAACCATCCTTTTTAAGAGTATGTAAAGTTCAGATCTATTTAGAACCATACCTGAAAAGCTGTTAAAACAGTTTTAAAGTCTAGAGTTAGTTCAGCTTTCCCACCTATTCATTTTTAAATCTAAAACAGTCAAACCCCATTCATTTTCTGGAGTTTATCCATTTAGCAACATTTAGAAGATGTATTCAAATTCCTCTTAAAATATCTATACATTTTAATTCAAATTAATTAATTAAATTCAAATTGTAACAGTTTTGCTTCCAATCAATTTGTATTTTGATGAAAAACCCTAATAGACACGCAATTACAAGACCACAGACAGAGTAAAAACAACAACAACAACAATAAAAAACTATTATTCATAAAAATAAATATTAAACATTCCTTTGCAACATTTCTTTACAACAATTTTTAAACATTTCAGGACACCATAAAGGTTCTATCCAGAACTTTCAAAATGATGGTTCTTTATGGATTTTTTAGCTAAAAAACGTGGAAAAGCACACATTCCAGTGTTTAAAGGTCCACACATTTTTAACACAATATGAAATATAAATAATGATTATTTGACATGTACAATGGGTTTGCTAACTTTATTCCATTGCCTTTGTTACACAAAGTTCGAAAGTAGTTAACGCAGTGGCCCTCGCTAAACAATGTCAGATGAATATGACATGCTATTATGAAGCTTTGAGAGCTGGGCCCACATTTGGGGCGTTTCATCTTTATGACCATCTAGGGAGTAAGTGCAAGAGAAAGACAGACGGATTAAGCTGTGCACTTTCCTCTGGGTTCTGGGTGTGTTCTCCAAATAGACGGAAAGCATGTGTCGGTGTAAATGAGAGAAAGAGAGAGAGAGAGAGAGAGAGAGAGACAGACAGAGGAGAAGAAACAGCACAGCGTGATGAAATGTTTGTGTCTTGGCTTGCTAATTATGCCTCACTGAGAAAAACTTTCCGCTGCTGTCCTTTCAGCGCCAGACGCTGCCCGAAACCATTCGCTGCCAAATGAGTTTCCACACACTTGGTAATTTAAGTCTGATTTCAACCTTTTTTTTTGTTTGTTTAAACTATGGAAAACCCAACTCTCTTTTCACACACTGCTAATTTCCTTGTGGCATACTTTCCACAAAGACCCTTTCAAAATCCAAAAAGGAATAAACTTCGCCTCACATATAAATTACAGTGCATCGTGCCTGCAGATCTCATTCTTCTGCCTTTCCCAGAGTGTAAATACGTCCCAACAGCAAAAGCCGCTGCGGTGCCTCCTCAACCTAAATTAAGCATGTTGGTGTAAGCTGTTAAAAATAAATGTAAAGAAGGATTTATTGTGATTTGACAGGCTGCAATATTCCACTTTAGAATGGCCTGTTTTGAAACATGACAATGCAAGAACAGTGAGGATGAAAGAGTTCAAGACCACCAAGCAGTATAGAATACAATTTTCAAAAGTTGTAAATGAAACGTGTAGAAAAATCCATATTTTTTATTCTATCATTTTAAATCTAAATTTAGATTTTTTAGTCACGTGCATAGTACGGCACGCAGTGAAATGTTTATAACTGCACAAGACCTTAAAAAAGATCAATAATATATTAGAGAATAAAATAAAACAGAAAATAGAAAAACCCTAGATATAGAATATGTAGCAATAGAAAACAACTACATTTTTTGTTTAACAGAGCAAAGAAATTTTCACAGTATGTCTGATAATATTATTTCTTCTGGAGAAAGTCTTATTTGTTTTTATTTTGGCTAGAATAAAAGCAGTTTTTAATTTTTTTAATACCATTTTTAGGACAAAATTTTTAGCCCCTTTAAGCTTTTTTTTTTCGATAGTCTACAGAACAAACCATCGATATACAATAACTTGCCTAATTACCTTAACCTGCCTAATTAACCTAATTAAGCCTTTAAATGTCACTTTAAGCTGTATAGCGTCTTGAAAAATATCTAGTCAAATATTATTTACGGTCATCATGGCAAAGATAAAATAAATAGTTATTAGAAATGAGTTATTAAAACTGTTATAATTAGAAATGTGTTGAAATTTTTTCTCTCTCTGTTAAACAGAAATTGGGGGAGAAAAGTAAAAGGGGGCGCTAATAATTCAGGGGGCTGATAATTTTGACTTCAATATAACTGTATATATACATATATACATACTAGGGATGGGAAGATTAACCGATATGTATCGATAGGCGGTCATGCGCGTGCACGATGCGAGTGCATCGGTAGAGCAGCAGAAGATGAAGGAAATTTTGGAAGATGCATCGATTTTTGCGAAATGCATCGGTTTTTCCAAGATACAACCTATATTTTTAATATAGAATGTATTTTTGTATTATTAACAAGTGTTGTCAACCTGTTTTTGGCGCATAATTTAATCGACCAACATAAAGTATGCCTTAGCAATGGCCTTACGGATGTGTACACTTACATTACAACTCAGTGTATCAGGTGTGCGGATGAAGCTAGTGGTGCGCCCTCAGTAAGCGCGAGAAGCAAAACAAACATTATGGATGCCGAGACAATTTATTCCCCACTGAGTTTTAAATCTTAAGTATGGCAACAATATGGATTTTACATAAAAGATGGACGACTTGACAGGACAGATGCAATTTGCAAAATGTGCCGCGCATCTGTAAAATACACAGGCAGTACGACTAATCTGATATCTCACTTGAAGCGCCGCCACGGTGTTGTTGTGGAAGCATCTTCCAGTGTTCCTGCATCCCCTGCTTCCTGCTCTGATTCACCTGTAGCTACCAGCTCCAAAAGTGGTGAGAAAAGCATTGAAAGTTTTTACCATGCCCCGCTTCCTAACAGTTCTGCGTGCTCTACGGCAATAAAGGATGCTATTGCATTGTTCATCTGCAAAGATATTCAGCCTTATAGTGTCACGGAGAACGAAGGTTAATTCTCCTCCTGTTAATTTTTATTTAATTTTATTTTTATTAGCCTGTGACAGTACAGTGACAGTGATGTTTCAAAGCAGCATAACACTGCTAGTTCATGACCTTAAGTTTTGAATATTCAGTGGCAAAATATATATTTGTAAAACTTGTTTTCATAGTTGAAAAGTTAAATCACAATTCTTGTGCAATGGTAAACCTTTGTTGAAAGAGTGCAAATATATATTTTTTAATATATATTGCACTTATACATTTAGTTTATCTTAAAAATACTTAAATAATATGTGCCATATGTTCTAAAATGGCCCTCTAGTTACTGTAAACCGAGACTCTGGCTCTGAGAGAAAAGCCAGTTTGTAAAAAAATTCTTGGTTTTACTTGTTTAATAAATAATCAAACTCATTCAATGGCACGGCATCCTCTTTCACATTATCACATAAAATTAATCTAATTAGTTAGTGCTGAATTATCGCATTGTATCGTGATATGGGTGTGAATCGTATCGTATTGCATCGCAATATGTCACAAATGTATCGCTAATATATCGGATCGTATTCTTTGCATCGAGATGCGTATCGGATCGGCATTATAGCTTAGATGCCCAACCCTAATACATACATACAAATAAAACAATCAGCAATACAATATACAAACTTAGTTATAAATTCTCTATAACAATCCATTTTTTATTACAGAAAAATCTTCGGCCAGTCCAAAAAACTATTTATTTTTACACAAAACACAAAAGCACAGAGGTGAAAAGATGAACTAGACTATGGTCTGCTTTATTATATGTTGCAGAGAGCGGTTGTCTGTATACTTTCTGTAATCATCCAATTATACTGTTATAACATTTTCAAACATCATCTTTCTTGACCAAAGTGGAACAGAATCAAAGTGACCATGAAGAAGTGTACATTATATGAAGAGTGCAGTCCAAATATATGACATCACTTATTCATTTCTGGATTACTTGTATATGATTAGACATGGGGACTGTCTAAAAAAAAAATGGATACATGCGTTTAGATTGGATTCTTTAGTCTTAAAAATAGAGGTTTTAAAAAGTATAATGCCAATATCCCTATTTTTAAAATACTTTATGTACTTTTTTTTTTTTTTTTTTTTAAATTTTTGGGGTTATAGCTGGTAAATGTTTGGCCACTTGTCATGTGAACACAAACACACGCAAAGAGAAAATGGGCATGATTCAAAAAGGTTAAATGGTCCTGAAACAACAGTAAAAAATGTCTGGCAAACTTAAAATACAATTATACTGAAAGCCAACGTTTTTGGTATGTCAACTTGTATTAAAAATATACAGCTCACACTGTAGCATGTTTGAAAATACTATTTTTTTCCACTTCAGCAGTAATACAGTATGTCTAGTGTTTTTCTCAAAACAGACAAAAAGGAAACCTGTTCCACAGCACTCGTTAGGAAAGGTAGTTAACATAAACATAGTTTCATACAAGTTCATAAAATGCTGAATATTAAATAAAAAGCATTTTTGAACCAATATATGTACATTGACATCAATGAACTGTGTGTACATTATGTTCTCAAAATATTCCTGTTTCAAACATTTCTTTTAAGAGAACTACTTGAACCATTGAATTAACCAATCTAAAGAATTCTTTTACACTACAAAGAACATTTTCTGCCACTGAAAGTTTCAATGGATGTTTAAGCTTCTTCAAAAAACAGTGTTGTTGTGACAAAAAAAACTTTAAAATGTCTGTTAAAGAAATTGAGAGTCATTTGTACAAGGTAAACAGTCTAATAATGAAAAATCTACCTAAAAATACCAAGAGATTGTAAAAAAAGAGCACTAATTATAACTTGGATGTGAAAGAGGAATCCCAATGAGGATATGTTTACAAGTATGTGTGTGTTGTGTGTGTGTGAGAGGCAGAAGAAAAAACATGCAAAGGGAAGGGCAAGAAAGGAAGAGGAATTTACGATCACGTATTGAAGGAGCGATGGGGGAAGGAGAGTTTGCATCTCGTTGCTGTGCTGTTGTCTTTTCCCTTCAGCCATTTTGAATGGCCTCACGAGTGGCATTTTCCCAGAGTTCAGGAGAGGTGTGTGCATGTGTGTGTGTGTGTGTGTGTGTGTAGCAGCAGCAGGGAGCCAATTAGAGGATCTGGAAAGACGTGTGACACTGTCCAGCAAAAGGAAGTACAGCTGCCTGACTTCTGACCTTCTTCTGCAACGAAAGCATTCCCTGTGGACAACGTCACCTTAGTAGCCACACGCATTCAGATACACTATTGTTCAAAACATAATGCAACAAATTTATCCTCAGAGTGCTATTTTTATTGCATTGAATGAAAACAGTAATTTAGGAGATTTCTGATGGTATTTCAATGAGCTTATGCTTTTTCTACACTGCAAGTGCTGCTGACAAGTCATGCTGTAACAGAAACTGAGGTCAAAACTGCACTTCCAAACAGTGAAATATAGTTTAATATATATTAATAACAGCAAATATGGTTTGAAAATGTTTCAATTTTACTTTGCATAAACAACGAAATATACAATGTTCAGCTTAAATAAACACACCCCATTTTGAAAATAAGTATTTGTATTCAATTCTCATTGAATATAAGTAATATTTTTGCTGAATTTGAACTAAACAGATTTATTAAACAGTTATATTCATTTGTTTGGAAATAATAAAATAAAATATAATAACAATAATAATAATAATAATAATAATAATAATAATGATAATAATAATAACAACAATAACAACAACAATAACAATAATAATAATAATAATAATAATAATAATAATAATAATAATAATAATAATACAAACTACAAAATGTCACCTAAATTTTATATACTTTTTTAAATCTTGATTTTTAAAATTTGTATCCAATATTTTTCCCCATCGTGTTAATGTGGGTGTACTAATTTTTGGACCATTATCTTAAGTTACTTTGTAAGATTAACTCCAGATTTGGCTTTGGTACTCACTAATAACTGTATATGCACAAAATAATATTATTTATAGCATCTTATAGAGAATATTAATTTAATAGATAGTCTTGTGAGGGATGTAATCATTTATGTTGAGCACTGTACACTTACACACACATTAAACATTACAATTTTTTTTTTTTGCATTAACCAATATTGATAATATAATTATCAGCCAATATTTGCTTTTTATTTGCAATTGCTTATTTCCTCTGTATATTAATTACTTTGCTAATTTTTATAATTTTTTTAAGATCAGTTGAATTTGACAGTGTTAGTACATTATTTTTACTATATTTTCTATTTGCAATTTATTTAAAATATTTGCAAACCAAAGGTTTATGAAAAACTTAAATAATAAAAAACTAAACAATTAACTGATCATTTACATTTACAAACCCACTGAAATTTAAAATGATCATCCCTATAAACCATTTTAATGTGGCAATGTCATTGGTCCATGAACAATTCCTGCTTGTTGTCAAACTATCATAACTGTGACTAAAAGGAATTCAATAATGACTTAACATTAAAACATCATAACATCATATCAATATTTGGATAGAAATAAAAAATGTAAAACAGGAAATACCATTATTATTGTTTACGTCCCTCAAAATGGTCTATAAAAAACAGAAATAAACTAACAGACAAATAACTAGCTTTGTTTTGTCATCATTTTAGTTAACATTAAACATTTGTTTTCAGCTTTTAAATTAAATATGGAATCTATATTATTCTTTTTTTATCTGTTAATAATTATTTAATTTTAAGTAACTGAAATATTTGTATAAGGGTTTTAGCTTTACATTATTAACAACCCTCATACACTGCTCACATATAAATACAGTACAACATGTCAGATGGTAACGCTACAGTAAAACAAGTAAAGGTGGAGTTAAAGAAGTGACTGTTGTGCCAGGTAAGCAATGTCTGCCGAGCAGCTGATCTGCCTCTGCTCTTTCAGCCACTATTGATGTATTTTTACAATCGTTTCGAATGAAGAGGCGCACAGACGTCTCAGAGTAATTGCTGCAATAAATAACATGCAGTAATTTGGATAGAAATGCTCCATTTCAGTCCTTATCCTCCTTTCATGCGTTCCTGATTCTTTCTTCCAACCACCACACATGGCGCAAGTGTGTGTGCGCGGCAGTGATTTAGTGTGTTTGTGTGTGCTTTTTTTAATTCCTCCTGAATAGTTGATTCAGCTGAGGCGAGCTCAGCATCAGCTGGCCACTCTGTGTGTGTGTGTGTAGGCTGATGGTGATTGTGATAGTGATTGTGTTTCTGGTTACTTGTGTGAATGGGATGACCATAAATCTGTAGGCTGAGATTTAGGGAGCTCTCGGCCCAGTGCCGAGCTTGGTCAGAGGGGAGCTTTTCTCTTTTTCTCCCTCTCTCTCTCTCTCTCACACACACACACACACACACACACACACAATCTCGCTCTCTCTACCAAGCGGCACTCAATCCACCAGGCCGTAAATTCTTTTCGGCATCTCGATCAAACGTAGCGAGCTTGGCTAAATTCCAGTTCTCTTTCTTTCACGTTTCTCCACCCAAAGTATCTTCTGTTTCGCTAAACTACACATGGGGAATTGTCTTACAATATGTTTTTGAATGCTTTCAAGCAAAGTCTATCAGCCTGTTTAAGCAAAATCCTTTGGCACTTTCAGCACAATCACACAAATGCAAATAATTGTATCAAATGTTTACATATTTATGCAGCAAAAACTGTTGTGCAAAAGCAAATGGTTAAGTGCTGAACTAAATGTGGAGGCATATACTTTTTTTAAAAGGTTAGAACAAAAAAAAACACACAATTTCACTAAAGCACAGATGTTTTATCTTCATAAGCATTCAAAAAACAAGATTTAACTAAATATTTTCTGATAACTTAATGTTTTATTATTTAATTGCGTGCACGTTTGTGTGCACAAACAAAACATTCTACTGTTACCCTTTTTTAACCCTTTTTTATTCAGTTTAAAATTTGCATTTTTCTGTATTTAAAAAAACCAACATATTGAATCTTAACATTAGCATGTTATCAAGCACTGCAAAAAATATTTAATTAATGATTATTGTGATTGCCTTTTTCCATTTATTTACACTTTCAAATTGCATCAGGAGACCATGATCTCTGAACTTTTACATTTTAAAAAGTCTATCAAAGCGACTTATAAGTTTCAAACCCATATTAGAATACATAAACAACTACTTTTTCTGTTGTTTCACAAATTTATTACTATATTCTGCATTTCTTCATCAGGCAGCAGAGTTTATATTTAATTTCAGAGATCAAAGCCCTATGATGCTATTTAAAAGTGTAAACAAACAGAGAATGAAAACACTTGTGAAAGCTTAACATTTGAAACAAAAACTAACCATAAAACTGTTAATGCCAATAGTTATATGCGAGTTCAACTGAATATTTGAAGTAATGTTATAACATTGAGTCATTTTTCTCACTACCATTTTTTTTTCTGTAAACTCGAGTCCCGCGACCATCGGGAGTGTAACCTGTATAATTATCGATCAGAGGGAAGACCAGTGACCTCTGCTTCAATCTGATTACATGGACACTTCATTTAAACTCAGAGTGTGGAATGATTTGGTTTTCTGTTTCCATTAGAACCGACTAATGTCCTTTTTTGACATCCCACAATCCCTCACTGCTGCATCCTGGGGACACCCTGTCTAATGAATTCAATTTCCCCATTAAGATCTGTTACATACAGTATGCTCATTTTCAAAGGCACCAATTCAACTCTTTGCTACATAGAAAGTATATTAATTCGATTATTTTAGACTGCAAAAAATGGGGTTTTGTACCTTTAATGCAATTACTCACTTCTGGAAATCATCCCAAAGTCATAATGGATACACTAGAGTTATGATTTATGGCAAATTATCTCATAAATGCTATACTGTATATTTATGCTTAAGACACATGATAGAAATGTGACAGGCTTGTGCATGAAATGTTCACATGTAATCCAACTTGAGTACATAAAATTAATAATTTATTAAGTACTGAAAAAATACTTGGTTATTTATCATTATAAAGATTAATCATATTTTTATAATATTAATCATTATCATTATTATGCCATTAATATGCGATAATTAACCAATAACAAACTATAATAGTAATAACTAACAGTACATTTAATGCCAGGTTCATTTTAAAACAACTGAAATTATAACAGAGATACTTATAGTAATACAAAATATATTTTTATTAAAGAATTATTATTAACATAATAAACAATATGATTAAAATGAATAATTTAATGAAAATTGTATACTGTGATAAAAAATTATATGAACTAACTGACATAACTATAATAAATAATAATACTAATATGTACTGATAATACTGATATAAATTTTTTTTTAAATCACCAATGTTATATTACAATACTCATTTAATAAACCAAAATACTACTAAAATAGTGGAAGTAGAACTATTATTATTATTATTATAGCACCATAAAGACAACTAATAAAACGACAATAACACATTAAAAATTAAGGCAAATTTGATGATTGCATTCATTGCATCATTTGTTTATAATTTTTATTAAAATAATAGGATACATTTTAATAGCATTCTCATGTCTTTTACTTTTGTAATATGGTATTAAATATTTGCAAACACATTTACATTATCACTACTTCCAGCATTGTATTAAAGGTAAAATGCTAACCGGCTTTTCTAGCATTGCAGCACTGAAAGTTTTTCTCTTTCACTCCGATTCTTTGGACTCGCTTTTATTTGTTTTACTAATCTTTCCGCCGTCTTTTCATCCACAAATCCCCCATTTCCAAAGCTCCGCCCTCTGCTCCACGGAGTCCCCGGTCTCGGTCTGCAGCAGTGTGCGCTGGATCTGCGCGTGTGACAGCAGCACCTCTGCTAATGAGGAGAGATGTGTGCGGGGTGCAGCTCTGAGGCCCATCAGCCGGATCGCATGTCTCTAACGAGCAACCTGGCGACTGCAGCCCGTCAGACTCACCCCCGCGCCCGCCTTCTGCTTCACCTCTCCCGCACAGTTCATTCAGAGGTCACGGCCCGGGTCCGCCGCGCGCTTCCTGAGAGCCGGATTCGGGAAAACAAGAGTCAACAGACACGCCGATCATTTGTTGTTGTTTGTTTGCTTGGGTTTTAATTCTGCCGTTCTCTGCACTGGACTTGGGCACATACTGCATTGCAATAACTCAATAGTACACAGTCTCTAAACGAAAAGTTAACTGAGGCCAGAGAAGCTGAAGACTGACAACAGATAGGCTATATTGGCAGTTCAGGCACAACACGACAATAGCCGAACACCCAATGGGGAAAGAAAAAAAAAAGAATTATTGCAATTACTTTTCACTAACAAATTTAATTAGCCTTTGTTCAATTAATGCTTCTGCGATTTGATGACGCTTTCAAAAAGATTGTATGTGTTTGGACAGTTTTATTTATGCATTTTAGATGATAACTTGGAGTTTTACGTTTCAGAAATTCAAGTCAAACGTTCACCCATAAATGGAAAAATCCTCAATTTACTTGCTTCTGGTTGTAAACTTAGATATTTCTTCAGAACAAAACAATATGTCCTGAAGAATGGTGGGAAAAAGCAGTCATTGACATCCATAGGAACAACAATTACAATGGAAGTCAATGGCTGCTTTTTTTAATGCTGTTTATAATGTTTTCATGACATGTTTGAAGCAAGAGGAGGATATAAATGGCAAAATTTTTGTTTTTGGAAACATCCTATTAATTTCCTCAGTGAAAACCCCTAGCAAACATCTATACTTTAATATGCTGTTCATAAACTTCATTCAGTACAACTGTGTGTCTGTTGATCTAATCGTATGTGGATTAGAAAATCCTAAACATTATTGAATGGTACAGTCTACAGTAAAGCTCAGCTTCCTGCTGTTCTGCAAGCTACACCTGACAGAGTGAGTTTTTGCTTTTTTGTTTATTTCAGCCATTAATTCTATAACATTTTTACAATATAGATTGCGTCAACGCAGCTTAACAAAGAAGTTTTCGCAAATTGAAACTGTGCCAGTCCAGTTTTTAAGAGTTTAAGTTCAGTTCAGTCTGGTTAAATTTTAGTGCTGGAAGTACAAACACTGAAGAGCAAATCCATCGATGTTCAGCTCCAAAGACCCACTCAAGCAAGCCAATGGTGAGGAACAAACTTCTCCAATTTCGCTTTATTCAGGCTACATTAATCAGATACTTTTAAAAACACAATTTTCATCTAAAAATGCTCCAACTCCCCTGTTGTTTTCAACCATTTCACAAAAGTTATTCATCCACACTGACATGGCTGAAAACCACCAGGTCTTTAAATGGACTGACAGTGAGGTGGAGTTGTTGCAACAAGTACTGTAACAAAGCTCTGAGTAAATATTCCATGTCCATCTACAAAGTGACATTAAGGTGCAGTAGGTGATCTGCCAAAATGCTATCTGTTAGCATAATATCTTTGTAAACAGTCCGTTCCCTGCCGTTCAACGCAACGCCTCCTGAAATCACAAATGGCCCCTTTAAAGATGACAGTAGACAACCCCCTAGATCATGTCATTTGCCAGCTTGAAAAATACAGTACCTTATAATAATACAATTCCCAAAAACAAAAAAACAAATAATTGTATATCTTGCATGTTTTCAGTTGTGTAGCAAGCAAAACGTGTCATAACAAGAAATATTTCACGCATACAAAGATCGCTGGTCTCACTCTTTCATGTGCGTTATCCTAAAGTGACTACTGTTTGCTTAGTGGTTGGCCAGCGGCATGCAGGAATTACACTCATTACTAAGCCATAGTTGCATGCTATTTCAGACCAAACATTAAAAATAAACATGGTAAACAATACAGGGAGAGTGTCACAGGTTGTAACTGTTCAAAAATTAACCAATGTAATGTGAATATAAAACCAACTTTAGCTCAGTAAAGCAAGCTAAGCAGAATAGCACTATTTACTTATGTTTTGTTGTTCAACTTGTTAAAAATTTACATTATTGATGCTGTAAAAGTTCCCTTATGAAACTGAAAATAGTCACACCAATCTTTTGCCAAAAGATTTCAGTGACTGAACAACACGACAGCCATGGTGTCGTCCTTCCTCCAGCATGCAAAAAAAACTCCAGCATTGATTCAGGATTTTAAAGTTTTGATTTGATTCAGCATTTGTTTTTACCACTGTAACCGTCTCATGTGCACATAAATGCGCGGAGCGTACAAGCATAAACGGCAGATCTGATTGAATGGCTGTGCAGTTGTACAAATCTGCATTTGATGACAGACAGTTTGAGCTACTTATCAGAATTATAGGAATTATCACCCCGACAAATTTTTCAAAATTGGATGAACATTTCTTATTCTTATGTATAAAAATAGATATAAATACATTAATATTATTTAGTTTAATCATTACTGTTGGGATGTAAAAAGACTATCAACCATTAAAACAAAAATGTTCCTGAAGACAATCACCTGTTGCACCTTTAATTCTTAATAATGCTGTCAAAACAGAAAGCATCCAAAACAACTGCACAATGTCATCCACAATTTAAGCTGAATTGGTAACATGATTAAAAATAAGTGATTTTTAATTTATTTAAAAGCCTTAGTCCACTTTTCACAGTCCACTCAGCATTTTCAAAAAGATTAACTATTGCCAAAACACACTATTCAGTGAGGATGGAAGGCCAAAGGGAAGAAAAAAAAGTTTAAACATAAATGTGTTAGTGTAAATATGACCTCAGTGTGTCTATTGTAGTTCTGTGCAGGTTTGCTTCATTAGCATAATTTTAACACAGATCACTGTGCTTTCTTATATATTTTCAAATATTCTGAAACTATACAAATCAAATTTAAACAACTACCTGGCCAAGGTAAATGTAAGTCTATTTTTGTGGATCATGAATAAATCCAGTGGTAAAAAAAAAAAAAACAGTCAGAAATAACGACACAGAGACTGATAAGAGCACCAACCCTGCGGCAGCAGCGTCTCAAATGAAAAAAAAAAAAAGTGAAGGCAGAGTAAAAACAGGAGAAAAGGAATGGTATAAGAGATAAGAAATAGGCTCGAGGATCAAGATTGAAAAAAAGAAGGAAAAGAGAGTGGGAGGGAAAGATGGGATCTGTAAAAATAAGGCTAGTAAGAATGAGAGAGGGGGGTTTCCGCTTCCTTTCCTCAAACTGTAAATCACACATACTGTACATTCACCCAAATGCACAGCTTTTTACAATTTACACTGCTGAATACACTCCTTTCTTTCAGAGTTTGAATTATGTTCCCTTATACTGATACAAAAAAAGTTACTAACTGAAAAAGAGTTATTGCTATTATTAGCAAATTAATAGAATTGATAGAATCAGTAAAACTACTTAGCTTAATAGTTTTGCTGATATATTTACTTGGTTATTTAAATTACTAATTTTAAATTAGCATCATCATTATTATTATTTTTATTACTAGTACTATTATTTATTAAAATTATTTTGAAGTATTTTAGTAAGAAACCTTACATCATTTGCTTTCTATATTATCTTAAGTTGAATTTAATATATATTTGATATTCTATCTATTTTTAAAAGATGTTCAAAATCTTTTACCTTTAATAAAATTGTAATAAAATTACCGAAAAATTTAAATGCACTTAAAATACATTAAAAAAAAACTTGAACTCCCAATGAAAACTAAAGCAAAAACATATACTACTTCAAACTACTTGTAAACATTTCTTTCTCTTTTATGAATCAGGACAAATCATAATACCCGATGATGGATGGCTCCTGAACTCTCATTGGTTAATACTGTTGTTCAAAACATGGCAGCGGGGAACAATGTTTATTACTGTATATAGCAGTTTACAGATGACATAACTAACAAACTGATAACCTACAGTATATCACAAATATATACCCAAGAATTGCAATGAAGAAAACATTTCTGGAAGTTAGTGAAAACTGCCACGCAAACTTCAATGTATTTTAAAATATGTGGGAATATTTCGTAAGATTTATATGCAGTTAACAAACATACTTCAGGAACTAAAAGCAAAAAATCCCTTACTTTTTAAACACAAATGTCAACTTCAGAGATAGATTTCCTGTAATATTGAAGTCTATATTACATAACACAGCCTTTCTTTTTATAGTCTCTCAAGCACCATTGCAAAATAACTAATTTACTAAGAAAAGCATCCCCTAAAAGTTCCAGCCTTAATATTTGGTTTGCAGTCTTTGTTGTAAACCCTTACACAAATGATCACCATGCTCTGCTCCTGTAAAATCACAATTCATTTATATTGTAGGTCCCTGAAATAATCAACAGACGTGCTAAAATAAAGCAGCTTAATTCAACAATTCACTGCACCACAACATCACACGATATCCAGTTTACTTTCACAGAAAGAGACAAGCCTCTAACTCGTCCTTGATCTAACGCATTAGCCCATGCTATGCTAATGCAGTCATTCCTCTCGGTTCCTCCTCCACCGCTCGCATACCACCATCTACCCCATCCAAACCTTCTCTCTGTCTCCCTCTCTTTCTCTCACTCTCTCTTCAGCTGAATGGAAATTGGCTGGAACAGCTGAATTTGTAACAGCGGCGACAGTAATGCTAATGGCGGGTAATAATGGCCGCCTCGGACACGTCAGCATTAGCGAGGGCGCTAGCTGAAATATAGCTCAGCGACGAACATCTAAATCTGCTTAGCATCGATTTTGTAGCGTTTGATGAAAATGCACACTGGACCTGGAGGGCTCTCTTAAATCAATTGCGCTCCTCAGAGTGGGACCCCGCAGCTGTTTGACGGACAGGAGTCTCCAGACGGTCTAATCGCGGCAGGGAGCGCTTAACGACGCCAGCGGTGTTCATGTTACACGCAGATATTGTGTATGTATTGACCGTCACGCGTTTACCTGGACTAAGTGATGAGCCAGAGCAAGCCAGGATGCAGCGTTTGGGTTTTTGGGGCAGGAAGACGGGCCGACTGTGAGGGCGCCCACAATCATCTGACCATGAGAGTTGTACAATTATGAGTGAAATATGGTAATTGCTAGCACCGAAAACGATTTCCAGTGATTTATTTTTATGGAAAGCTTTTTTTTCTTTTTTGGTTTTAAAATGACTCAGACACTGGAGCAGGCCTTTATACTGTGAGTGCTGAGGGTGTGTTTGGGAAATGCACTTGTGACCTTTCCATAGGGTTGTCAACTCTCCTATATATGGCCCTGGATGTCCCATATGTTGGGCCTAATTTGTTTGTCCCAAACGTGACTTCCCTTGTGGCTTTAATGCACTGCTATGCCGATCGAATCATAGAACAATATGAGCAGCAAAAGCCCCTTTCACACATACAGAACTTTTCAAAAAATTACTGGCAATTTTCCTAATAGCTATCATGTGTGAACAGGCCCTTTTTTTTAAGATTTATTTTTGGTATTTTTACCTTTATTAGATAGGACAGTAGTAGATATGACAGGAAGCGAAGTGGGAGAGAGAGGGAGGGGTAGGGTTGGGAAATGTCCTCGAGCTGGGATTTGAACTCGGTACGCCCTGATGTGCTAATGCACCATATGTCGGCGTGCTAACTACTAGACTATTGCGCCAATGAACAGGCCCTTTCAAAAAAAAAATAATAATAAAAAAATGGTTAATTTGTTCCAGCAGTTTTCCAGAAAAAAAAGTTGTAAATTTACCAGTAATTCAATAATGCCGGAATGCTGCTCTGTGTGAACGCAGAAGGAAGATTGTCAGAAAGAATGAGATCAAGATTAGAATGTGCTGAAGTGAGACGTCAACTCCAGCTAATTAGAACACTCAGACGCATTCACATCTGTGCTGATTACGAATATAAAAGCCTTTCCTTACAAATGAACTGCTAGATGTTAGTCAGATAACGTTCTTATGTTCCTTCTTAATACCAACTGTGTAAAAAATAATCACTAAAATACTTATGATAAACCGATGTTTATTTGCCTTCAAGCTCTGCTTCAGTTGCTTGACGTGTGTGCACGTGAAGGTCTACTCCGGTGAGCACCAACACACACAAATATTATCTAGGCAACATCTCGACATGTGAAAGTGTTCCTCCATGTTTTCATCGAAGTTGTTCACAATACTTCTATACACAGAATTTGTGTAAACATTTAGCTCCGGTTCGCGCTTCTGCCTTTAGATATCTCTGGGACAAAGCAGCTGCATGACTGCTAAAGCAAGAGATAAAAGTGAAACCATCAACAAAACCCTAACCACTTCTATGTTTACAAAAAAAAAAAGAAAAAAAATTGTTCATCAGATCAATATTTATTTACTTCATATTTTGAAATTAGACTAATTTAAACCTCTACCTGCCAAAGCTAATGTATGTAGACTTATGTGGATCGTAATTACAGTGGTTTTACTCTGCAGATAATTCAGCCCAAAATTAAGCAAATAAATAACTTTTTATGCCACAATATTAATTTTTTATGCCACATATAATTAAAAATAAATCTGAAACATTTATTAGAATTGGCCAATTTGTTGTAAAAATCTAAATCTGCAACGAATAAAATCAAAGATCAGTGCAACACTTGATCATTTCCTTTTTCAGTTTGTTGCTTATTTAATATCGGCAAAGTTGACACCCTGTGACCTTGCCATGACCCTTGCGTGTCTACGACCTCCACATGACCCCACGGGAACGATAGATGAGCTTCAGTGAAAGCAGGGAGTGAGAGGAGCATCAGAGAGAGGAGCGTCAGTGTAACGCCGCCGAGACGCCATTGTCTTCAAGCCTCCCTCTCACCCACTTCATCTCACTCCACACACACTTACACACACTCTTACAGTTTATACCTGCAGACATTTAACCAGCTCATTAATTTTAACTAGAGTTGTAAAGGGCAGATTTTTAGTGTCTAGTGTTACGAAAAGACATACACTGCCTACTGTCTAAATATTGTATCAAATGGCCGTGCGCGCACACGCACGCATGCACACACGCACACACACACAATGCAGCACAGCTAAAAGTACAAGAACAGCAGTCATTCGCTCACACACACACACACACATACACACGCTCTTTCTCTCTTCATTGTGTCACAGTAGCTTTGTATAGCGTCTAAAAAGAGATAAACTTCTGTGGGAGACCGGTATGGCTTGTTGGTCACGTTGTAGTAGTAGTTTGTCTTGTTACTACGCACAGGCTAGAGCTACATAAAGTCACACAATGAAAAAGCCATTTGTAAAAAAAAAAAAAAATTGAATGCAAATACAAATACACTAATATAGGTTTACTCGAATATAGGTTTACTACCTAACTATGTCTCAAGCTAAACATACAAACACACACACAGATATAATCAACTGTATTAAAAACTATGAACCATTGTTGCATTTAAATGAAAAAAAAAGATTGTCTAAAAGAATGCAGGGTTGTTATAAGTTGGGTAAACTTTTAAATAGTAAATTTAAATTTTAAACCAATGTTTGATTTTGTCCATATTTTAATTGCTTAAAATGTATAATAAAATTTATAAATGTATAATTTCTTTCTTCAAAAAAATGACTCATTTTTAAGATGCTAAAGGGAACAAATTGCCATTAATGTATTAACAAAAAAAAAACAAAAAAAATATTATATACATGGCATAAATGTAATAATATAATTATAACGTAATCATTATAAACAAGAAATGCAATTTAATGAATCAGTTTACTCTATACTCTATAGAAATGTGGGGTGAAAATCTGAGCTATAACTGAAATTCAACTAATAAAGCTTTTTATTTTTTAAATGGATAAGCCACCAAGAAAGTATTTTTCCTCTTTTTTTCTGCATTACCTCATTTTTTTCATTGGTTTACTGTTTAATTAAATTCAATGTTGGCATTTTCAAGAAAGCGTTATTTGCCCCTGTGCAGATAAACAGTGCAGTTTTAAAAGCGTCTGACTTCATGTCTTGGTCTAAGCGTGGTGTTAAATCACTTCATGTCCCCTGACTAGTTTCTGATTGACTTGAAGCTCAATTAGAGACGATGCCGTTAGTCCCCTGAGTGGCTTTATGTAAATCAGAGCCTCAGATGCTGACTGTGTGTGTGTGCGCATGTGTGTGTAGGTGTGTACTGCAAATCAAGCGGTGTGCCAGCATGAGTGGTCTAATTAATCAGGATTGTATGTGCATTTGTAAACCTCACTGTCAACTCAGTACAGTGTGTGTTTGTGTGTGTGTGTGTGTGTGTGTGTGTGTAGGCAATGTGCTTTTCTTTAATATGAACATACTAATTATCTTTGTCCTCTACTTCTGTGCATCTAAGAGTGGGTCAGGCTTTGTTTTCTTCACCATTCTCTGCTTGCTTTTATTGTATGTTGATGAAGGCCAAATTTAAATGTAGATGTTATATTAGCAACTCAATAGAAAATCTTGTTCATTCTACACGTTTCTGATTGAACAAACAGAACCAAACTCATACAAAGCCTTTATGGCACAGGGCAATACTAGAATACACACCACTGGACTACTTGTGTTTTACATGGCAAAGATGTTTTCTTTCATGAGAGGTGGGATCCATTTTTGTTAAACATAACCTCCATAGTTTTATTGATCCTTTTTTTAAACTATTATTATTATTATTATTATTATTATTATTATTATTATTATTATCATTTTTTTGTCCCCCCTGTTCTGTTCACTTGTTTGTTGTTTTATCTATTGCCTGAAAATGTAATAACATTATTAAAAAACAGATAAGTCATTTGTTATTTAATAACATGTTATTTAAAAAATAATTTAAAATGTGTTCATATACAATAACAGGGATATTAAATAAACTCTCTTTCTTTCTCTAAACTTACTGGATGTATTAGACATGGCTTGAGTAAAGTGTTGATATTTGTTTTATTTAATAAAGATACAAAGTTAAGATAATTATTTTAATTATAATTACTGTCATCAAGAAAATGACAGTTTGTAAGAATAAATGTTGTTGTTTTTTTTAACAATGGCAACATGATTTGTTACGATTAAAAATTGGGTTTTTCCACAAAATGATTTTCTTAAAACTTTAAGAAAGTGTTTTGAAATTTTTTATTTTAGATTAAGAAGAAATAATCATAACTCTTCATTTTTTCCATAGCTCTATACAAGTAACACTTTTTTTCATCTTTTCAAATTAAAAGTGCAGCCCATAGGGAAACTCTGTTCCATGCTATTATTTTAAGGTACACTTTTTATTGCATCACATGCAATACAGACAGCAAACTCAGATTCACAACTCAATAACATTTACAAATATAATTTTGTTTGCTGTAGATTCAGCAGTAGCAGGTTAGAAACACTGCAGTACAAAACCAGAGCTTAAAGGCTGAAATCGGTGTCCACGCTTCATTCAACATATCCACAAAAGCCATTACTCGGTATTGAGTAGGATTCATCAAATAAACACTATTGCTTTTCTCTGACCTCCAACCAGTTGTTGAATTTATGAAGGACATTTGTTATAATGAGAAAAATCACACAAACACTGACTACACATGAAGCAATGAGATTAGTGCCAAAGAGGTGAAATTTGTACAAACGTATACTCTTTATTATTATGTTCCGTATGAATCAAATAAGGTTTCAGTGACTGTAATGCTTGCTGCAATAAGCCATCTGAACAGTGAATCTAGCACAATTCTATAACTACTAGAATGGTCAGTTGGTCACAGCAGTCATTCTGACCCTTCATATAAGCCAGCCCTGAATTGAATTCATCATATTTATATTTTATAGTTCTATTGAGTTTTTAGATTTATACTTTGAATGTCTGACATCACATTTTATGAAGTCATTACCTTAAAAATATGATCTTTTTGTAATTTACTGTAGATTCTAGCTGTGTATGAGTTACTTGACCACCCGCAAAGGTGTGTACCTCGCTTTGTCCAATAAGGAGGGCAATTAAAGAAACGATTATGCTCTCTCTCTCTTTATATATATAAATATATATTTATATATATAAAATAAAGGAAAAGGTAGTGGACACTAAAATGCATGAGGTCAATTTGATTATTGTAACTCTTTTGTAACTTTAATAAAATGCCAGTCTTTGAATGAAATATACAAATATTTTTGAAAAAGTATTTTAACAAAGTAACTAAATTACAAAATGTTAAAAGTCAAAATAACATAACATCTTAAAGACTAATCTTGCAATCCTTCAACAATACATCAACAAAACATTTTTCTAATTGTTATATTTGACAATATAATATAGTGATTTAGCATCAATGTTAATATGCATATTTGAGTGGAATTTACATGGATCTGAGAAAAACGGCTTCTCTAAAAAGAAAAATTGGTCAATTTTGACCATTGGAAATTGATTGAATTATTGGATCATCAATCTAATAATTAAGTGTTTAAAGATATGGCGAAATTTGTCATGAAAAAATATTGATATTTCTCTGATGTATATTGAAGCTGTATATTGAAAACTAGAAAAAAAAAAGTAATTTTTCTAGGATTGTGGACCATTGACATTTAAATCTATTGTTATTTTCCACATTTTAGCATCAATAGTAGATGAAATGCATTGAAGTAGCCATGAAGGAGTGATTGATAGTATTTCATTTACACAAAGTGATAATTATATATATATATATATATATATATATATATATATATATATATATATATATATATATATATATATATATATATATATATATATATATATATATATATATATGTAGTTTGTAGGCAAAAATAAAACGTAGAGTTTTTTTTTTTTTTAGCTTGATTGCTGCCATTTCGGTCTTGCATTAAAATTGATAAATAGGGCCATATTAAAGCCTTTTTGTTGGAGAATATCCATGCATTTGGCATGAAACTGAAATTGTAAGCTGAGGCTTGATTTATACAATAGGAACTGACTGGTTTGTTTGGATTGCTGCCATCATTTAATTGCTACAATCTGCCACTTTTATCTAAAACTGTTTCAGCATCACTGTCAAAAATATATGTAGAAAATTTTGTAAGTCATATTAAATGGCATTAGGTTTCCTAAAATCTGGACGAAAAAAAAAGTAGGACATTTAATTTAGTCCATGATGAACAAACTGGTTGGTTGCAGGTTTGTACTGACCTGGCAATTTGAATGCATTTGACCATATGAGTTTTTCACAACCAAAGAAATCTGATCGAACGCATTTTCAATTTCTAAGCTTAAATCATTTCAAACCCCATTAAAACATGCATTTAGAGTAGCTTGCTTTTCATCAGATTGAAACAAAAAAAAAATCCTACTGCCAAGTGTAAACAGCGCCTACATCTGCACACAAATATTGGTGGTAAACAAGCTATAAAACAGCTAATCTGATTGTGTGATTAAATAAACTAATCTATTGTGTGAATTTAAAGGGGTCAAGAACTGAGAAAACAAAATTACTTTGATCATTAGACAGGAAAGAGGTCAGTACTTTAAAAACATCTTGTATATTTCTGGATCTCAAATCTTTGTTGTTGCTCTAAAATCAGTTTATACTGAAGGCAATCAAAGACTACAGAATACACAGGACATGTCTCATGTATAGTTTTGAATGGGGAAAATGTGTAAATAATGGTGAATGAAGCACTGCCTACTATTTCAGGAGCCAATCATCAATCACTATAGACTGACATTTCTTCGGGGGAGAAGCTCAGACCAGAGGGGAAAAATAAAATCTCTACTCGAGGTTCGAACTCACTCCGCTGTGAGCACCGTTGTTCCTTAATGGCGCACTGACCACTACGTGCTCTGAAACGTCTGTGTAATGATATGCAATGGTTTATGGCCATGGAACTGCACAAAAATGTATAAAACAGTTCAATGCTAGGCATTTTTTACGGATTGCTCTTCACACTATTGGCACATTTTACAGTAAAATGCCCTGATGCAAAAACAAAGAGCTGCACTGACTCATTCGATGGTAAGCGCAGACCCACGGGTTGTCATGTTTGATTTCAAAAGGTTTGTTAAATACATTAATGGTTCTTTGGGGAAAAATGACAGCGGCCATTCAAATATTTATTTGGATATGAAAAATACCTATGCACTTATAAACTTTTCACGACGAAAAAACTTGTATATCTGTGCTTCTCCGTCCATCGAAAGAGACAGCAATGCTCAGTAACCTCACTGAAAGAGATTAACTTTGAAACAACCTGCTCCACAGCAGGTTATCTTCAGAGAGTAAGTTGCTATGGCTACTTAGCATACACTAAAAGTTATCTTCGTTTTTGGAACCAAAAGCAGAGGTTATCCACTTACTCTTAAACTTACCTGGGTATGTCACAAAACCTGCTTTCTGGAAAATCCCCCAGACGTGTGTTTTTACAACAGTTTCTTGAGGTCAACAAACGCACTGGAATCTCAGCAAATACTTGCTTTACAGACATAAGCAATATATCCACATAAAGCTGGAAATCTGTGGTTTTAAATGAACCAACTGTACTTTAAAACAAAAGTTTTTGGGTTTTGTAATCTGTATGAAACGAATGCGATGTACAGCGTGTCATGCCAAACGCACATCAATGACAGCAACCACAAGAACGCCCAAAAACTTGTAAACAAAGAGTCGCTTTCATTTCTGGAGGTGATTCACCATCATGACCAAACTGTGAAGACCAGCACAATCAGACCATTATATAGAGCATGATAATGTGTAACACAGCCATAAATGAGGTTTGTGTCGTGATCTCGTTCCTTTCAACTGCACATGCGCATCAACTCCGGCAACTTAAAAAAAACACAAAAAAAAAAACAGATTTTGCTTGATTTGAATGTTCAGAAAAAAACTCATGAGACGGTTGTTTAATTTCATTGGTGATTCCAAATATGTGATGTAATCATAAGCTTGCCAAACAGTTTTGGGGAATTTAAGGTTTCCCCATTAAGACAGAATGCCTGAGTTTACTGCCCGAGAGGCGTTTCAAAGACGCCATTCAAGTGAAGTGACTTGTCTTAAAGGGACTTTGAGGTGCTCTGCCAAAAGATCTTGATTTAACATGGTGAATAAGCCCCAGCTCTGCAGAAGACCAAAACCCACTTCCACTTCACTACATGTTCAGCCCTGTAAATATGTAAACTCCTATCCAATCAAAGCATTGGGTGTCTACAATACACCACACCCATGCAAACAGAGCATTCTGATGAAAAACAGCACCAAAAATAGCCAAATTACTTCCAAATTAAGAAGTTTTTTTTTAATGTAAAACTATTGATAACTTTAGTAGACCTCAGATAACAGCACAAAATAAATAAACTGAAGTAGTTCATGACCTTAATCTTGTTGTCCAAACATGCAATGTGTCTCACTCAATGAACCTCCCCTAAAATTTTTCCGATCCACAACTTAATTCTTACAGTGCCATATTTTAGCACAAGCACTAAAGGAAAACATTAATTTTAAATCCCAATTTTGCCCATAGCTGCATCTAAGCTACATACATCTTAATTTTATGGACTTCTAAATAAATAAGAGTTTATTAATATTGTGTAGGGTTGCCATACGGTAGTTAAAAGGCACTTTAAAACATTCATTTTTCATCTTGCAGTATTTTAAAGCACATCCTAAAAAGCATGTCCCCTTGAAACTATGTATCGGGCTGTACAGCCAGTCCAAGCTTTTCAAGACAAACTGTATTTCAGCAGCATTACGACCACTGGAACTAGTCTAAACAAATAGCCGCATTACGCAGGAAATTGAAACCCCCGCAGAGCCGCACACACACCTGACACATCAACACAAAGCCACCTCACCAGTTAATACAGATAACCAGACTGATTCCCCTGTTTTTTAATGCACTCTCTGAGACTGAAGTGCCTCCTGGCCTGCCAATTAAAAACCCAATAACAGCCTATTAAATAATGCATGGGCATTATTTAGTGGCACAATTAAACAATGCGCAACGGTATAAATCCAGATGGGCAAAGCTGCCGACACGGCCAACCTTTCATTTAGATAGCGGCGCTGGAGCTCAGGGTCCTAAAGCTGCCCTTACAGCTGAATGCCAACGGTGACCAGACATATGCCCGTTTAAAACGCTGTAAAACTGCAGCCCTTTTTAATGGGGCGTTCCGGGCCTCGAATGATAAATGGAGAGAGAGATGATTAATCTTTTTTTTTTCTCCTCGCTTTTATTTTACAGGGGCCAATAAAGGTGTCTGTCATAAATTGTTTGGAGATCCTGCGCTCTCGGATGCTCTGCAATAATGAAGCGCTGGAGTACAAGCCGAATAAATCTCACCCACACACGCGCAAACACGGCCCCAAAGTCCCGACGTGATGTAACAGAGGAGAGATGTGAGCCAGCATATTTACACGTTCATTTTGCAGCTGAATGAAGCGGTGAACTGACAACAGATTTACACCGAGTTTATCATCAGACGAGTCAGTTCTGCTGATGTGCACAACAAGAAACAATCTTTAAACACCAACTCGAATATTAATGTGTATTTGATAAGTACTTCTGGGTCTCGCACATACGCAGAGTATATTTTACACTCACTCATGTTGACTGTATATGTATTTACAACAAAATTCTACTGTAATACCTATCAAAGCTACTAAAATTTTGTGTTACTGTACGTTTACCTCTGCACTTAAAAAATAAAGGGCTAAAAAAGGGTAACGTTTGGGGCTTTTCTGCTGAAAGTACAACCCCTAATGTCATATCACTTATCTTTCTTATATTTTTTATACTCAACATGAAATACTTTTAGATACTGATTATTAAAGTTACATAAGGAAGTCAATGGTTACAGATTTCCATCTGTTCTTCAGAATATGAATTCTTTTGTAAACTCAAACTGGTTTGGAACAAGTCAAGGCTGAGTATGATGACAGAATTGTTTGTGTGAATATCTTTTTAAATGTATGGTTTTGATAGTATGTTTTGTTTTTGTGCACATGTAGAAATATTTACTAACAAAAAAAATTTCAATGCATTTTTAGGGAAAAACAATGCATAAAACGTAGCTGTTGCCATCATTGATGTCAAAAAGGATTAGGGAATGCTGCCTATTGACAAGCTAGATGACTTAAATGTTCTTGAAGATGACATGGTGATGCCTTCAAAACCCTGGTTTAGAGCACTGACTCTGGTTTTTGAGCGGTTTTATGCCCTTGACAAACTACTTCAATAAACAGACTTTTCATCTCCTTAAATTTGTGAAAAAGGTAACGTTGGCAATTATTATTATTATTAATTATCCTAAAATACCTCCTTTTTATGTAATTTCTTGTTTACACGTCAGATTTTGCTTTATGTTCATGTTCATGTAATAGAACACTGTAAAACCCAATAAGTTATGGTAACAAGCCATTTGAGGAAACTGATTGCAATACTGTAAAACCCAAAACGTTAAGGTAACTCAAACCATTTGAGGAAACAGATTGCAACAAACCATTTAAGTTCAAAAATGAATCCTAATAAGTACTGTGAACTTACTCGATTTGAGAAAAATAAGCAATTTGAGCACCGTAAAACCTAATAAATGAAGACAACTCAAACCAACTGAGTACTGTAAAACCCAATAAGGTAAAGTAAGGCAACTCAAATCGTTTGAGGAAACCAATTAAAACAAACCATTTGAGTCAAAACAAATAATCTATATGAGTACTGTGAACTTACTCCATTTAGGTTGAAGTAATGAGGTATTGAATTAACTGGTTTCCTTCAACACAGAGTTCAAAACACATTTCAAATGAGTAGAATTAACTTTTAGTCAACTGAGTTAACTACACTTATTTTATTTGATAAAGTTGACTGTTGGGTTTTACTGTGAATCAATTACATCCAAATTGCATAGCTACTAAAATGGTTTGAGGAAACGGACTGCAGCACACCATTTTGGTTGACTAACTATACTCATGCGAGTTCAGCCAACCATTTGCTGCAATTGGTTCCCTCAAACCGTTTGAGTAGCTATACAGTTGTTTGGACTTGATTAGTTTGTTAACTCAACTCAAACAGATAATCTTAACTTAACCTAAAAAGTTTAAGTTACTAGTACTCAATGTTTGATGTCAACTGAAATACTAATTGGCAATTGGTTTCCTTAAATATTTTGAGTTAGCTTATCTGGTTTTACAGTGTATGATTATCATAACATTGGCAACAACAGCATAGATGTTTCATATATTAATAAGATTAAGTAAATGCATGTCTATATATCCAATAATTTAGGTTCAAATATGATTGGATGCAAAGTCATGTGATTTTTGGAATCTTTGTGCGAAATTACTAAAAGCTCAAACTAAAATAAAAATGCTTTGAAGCCATTTTTGTCAGTGTTTACATTGTAGTAGTCCAGTTCTGTAGCTTAGGATAAAATATCAACAATGCAAAAAATCTGTTTGCATGAGAAATAACTGGGTTTGCTTAATAAAAAGAGTAGCAAATATTATCAGTTTGAGAGCACAGATAATCACACAGGCTGTACTGTAGAAACCGATTCTCCATCCAAACCATGCACACCCTCTTCTAGTCAGAGACCATGGTTCCGATTAGGTCACGAGTAAAGCCCGAAGGTCAGAGGTTAGTCAGGTCACACTGCTCTGTATCTACTAACACACATGCCTCTCCTTCAATAGACACATCAAGGAGTCTTCCATTTGCTCCGTGATGTCAGGTCTCTCTGATCTCCATCATGTTGGACATTTTGTGTTTGTTCTCGATATCTACTGATGTCTTTTAAGTACAAGTCCAATCCCTCAATCAGATGCCAAAAGCAAATGTTACTAATATAAATATGCTGTTATACTCTCGAAAAAAATGACTGTAATGTTAATTTCCTTTAGTAATTTGTGTTCTATATTTGAGTAACATTTTCAGCAAGTCTAGAAACAGTAGTGAACACCAGGATTTTGTAAAAGATTTACTTTAATGTGATGACTAACAGTGGGCATTAATGGCTACGGGTTTTCCCAATACAAATGAGGCTTAGATCTAGGCTGGGTAACATAATTTCATAATAACTTAACAAGCTAATATACATATACACTGCAAAAAATGCTGTGATTTTAACTGCAATTTTTGTTTTTATTCTACAGTACAACTCTGTAACCTCATTACAGTTTCTTGTTTGTATGATAAATAAAATTGACTATTCCCAGAATTCCCTGTGACACTTCAATTTTCTGCTTTTTCGTTGACATTACTGTGCTTTTTACATTAGAGATCTGCAGTATATTAATTCTGATAATGTTTAGTGCATTTACTTTACTGTTGTGTCTGCTGCAATAGTGCTGTTTAGTAGTTGTGTAAATTACATTGAGAGCCTTCTATATATTAGCATGTTACTCTGTTTAGGAAAAAGCTGTTTGTTATCACTATCTATTGTTATCACTATATGACTTTATCACAACATGCGTATGACTGTGTTTTTGTGTGTGCAACAACGTTTAATACTTTAAAACACTGATGAATTGCCATTAAAAACTGATGAAATATGGTAGTACACTATGAAATGTTGAAGTTTATGTTACAGTTTCTGCCTTATTTAAGCAGTAAAATGCTGGAAACTACAACTGCTATTTATCTACTGTGAATTTTACAGATTTACAGTTGTCTTTTCAACTGCATTATCAAAAACTCACTTCCTCTACAGGCCTTTATGACACATTCAGACAAGGAGACAGAGATGATTACCACCCTGTTCCATTGTTGATGCTGCTTTTTTTCTGGTTTATGTATTAGTGATTAAAAGGATCTTAAAGTTCACCCAAAAATGAAAGTTGTGCCATCACTTAATTAGTTTCTTACTCCTGTTCAACACACAAAAAAAAGTATTTTATAGAATGTTGGACAGCGGTAGCGTATAACTTTCACATTTATTTAACCCCTACTACGGAAAGTCATTGTATGCAAAATTTTAAATTCCAGTATTCTTCAGTTTACGCATTTTCACTTGTGTTTAACAGAAGAAAACCAAACAAGTTTGCAATCACAGATATGTGTGTGTGTGTGTGTGTGTGTGTGTGTGTGTGTGTGTGTGTGTGTGTGTGTGTGTGTGTGTGTGTATATACACACATACACACATACATAGCCCCCTTTTGACTTATTTTGTTTAACAGAGCATGACAATTTTTACAGTATGTATGATAATATTTTTTTCTTCTGGAGAAAGTCTTAGTTGTTTTATCTCGGCTTGAATAAAAACAGTTTATTTTTTAAAAAAAACATAAATGTCAAAATTATTAGCCTCTTTAAGCTATATTTTTTAAATAGTCTACACAGAACAAATCAATATACAATAACTTGCCTAGTTAACATAATTAACCTAGTTAAGCTTTTAAATGTCACTTTAAGCTGTATTGAAGTGTCTTGAAAAATATCTAGTCAAATATTATTTACTGTCATTATGGCAAAGATAAAATAAATCAGTTATTAGCAATTAGTTATTAAAACTATTATGTTTAGAAATGTTTTGAAAAAATCTTTTCTTTAAACAGAAGAGAGAGAGAGTGTGTGTACATAAAATAAACGTATTTCTATCTCTTAGCAGTGACTCTGAACAGGATCTTTTCCTGTTTATTGTAAATTATAAGAGAAGACAGGAAGTAAGCAGAATAAGGGGTGAACAGTAACAGGAAATGGTGCTGGATTCAAGCGCTTCCAGGAGCACCATACTGCACAAAGTGTGCTATGTGCTTTATGTGGCCACATTTAAATGAAAATAATATATTAAGGTGCAAACTAATTATTTAATGTCACTGAATTAACCAATGCTTTATTTAAGCTCATTTAAGAAGCTTATTATAGCTCACAAAAAATACTATTTTTGTTAGTTTGTTTGTTTTACTTTTAATTTATTAAATCACCATTAAAGGTAATTTAAAAAGCATAAACCTAATAAAAACAAAAGTGGAAAATTAGTAATACGATGCTGCATTTTTTATTACTATTTATCATAATTATTTTTGCTGCTGCATATACATTACATAAAGACATGTACATGATTTTTTTCCATGTTCACAATATGGTTAATGATAATAATAGTACAAATTGCATACGCACTATTCTATGCCAGTTTGTTTCAATAAAAAGAGCAAGTAGTGCATTTACACTGAAATATTTCTTTTTATTCCAAAAGAATAAGTGCACTTTAAATACCCGAATGATGCATTTATTTAACTGGTAAAAGGAAGTGTGGGCTATTCAACACTTCATGAACCAAACAGTCGCAGCTTTGCTCAAATAGCAGAAGGGTTGGTGCAATTTGGAGCTGAGGTTGGACAACGAATATTGAATACACAAGACGTGTCACTCATACAGTTTTGAATGAGGAAAAGTGTTATGTTCAACATGGTGAATTAAGCCCCACCTTCTAGTACGGGAGCCAATCAGAGACTGCAGTAGACTGAAGAATCTACAGGTGAGGAGATCGGACCAGCCCTGAGTTTTTGCAGATTTTGTGCAAGTTGAACTTCTTTTTCTATCTCTCTCTATCTCCCCTTCAGCTTTTCTTTATCACACGCCACATTAAGAGTTACTCAAAAACTTAAAAATCAACCAGATTAGTGGTTTAGGCAAATTTAAATTATAGCGTACACTTCATATTATACACTTCATTGAGCACATAGACATCATCTATATACTGTATAACTGCAGGTTATCTGTGTTTATACACTACCTGTCAAAAGTTTGCGGTCAGTATGATTTTTAAATGTTTAAAAGAAGCTTCTCCTGCTCCCCAAGGCAGCATTTATTTAAATATATAAAAAAATCTGTTCAAATAGTAAATTTGTGAAATGTTATTGCATTATAAAATAACTGTTCATGAGAAGTTTATAATTCAATTTAATAATTTATTCCAGTGATTTTAAAGATGAATTTTCAGCTTCATTACTTTAGTCTTCAGTCATATGATCCTTCAGAAATCACTCTAATATTAATTATCATTATTATTAGTAATGAAATTATTATTAATGGTAATCGTAATAAAATAATGACTAGTAGTAATAATTTTAAAGAATATTTAACAATTTTACTTTCTTTCATTTAATAAATGCCATCTTGGTGATCAGAATAATTTTATTTAAAAAAAAAACATGGGAAAAAAAAAAAAAACTAACACCAAACTTTTACCAAACCGGTAGTGTGGATAATAACTTTAACTGTTAAAAGCTATTAGTTCCTAGTTAAAGTTACTGGTAACTAATAAAATTATCCTAATAAACTTATCCCAATTTGATTGTAATGCAATAATGTGCATTTTCTGTAAAGCTGCTTTGAAATAATAATTAGAGTGAAAAGCGCAACACAAATGTACATTTATTGAATTGAATTTAAACTTAAGACAGTTGTTGTTTAATTTATTGTTGGTTATGAAATTTAATCACAATCTTGGCAAGCATTTTTGGAGAGTTTGATGTTTCCCCATTCAGACAGAATACCCAAGCATACCCAGGCGTTTCAAAGATGACCAACGAGTGAAATTACTTGCCTTAAAGAGACTTTGGGTTGGATTAATTTATTTATTTTGGATTGTGAAACCAATTTTTTTCCATGCGAGCGATTTTGCCATAGTGAATGTGGTAATTTGGTTGTTTCATAAATTATTTTTTCAATCTTTGCTTATTTGTATGATAAATATCATCGGGGAAATTGTTTAAATTTCTATTCAGTAAAATAAAGTTGACAGTACTAAACCCATACTCAACAGGTTACATAGTGTACAAGTGCGTAGTGTGCATTTGGGACGCAACTATACTTTGAAAAATAATATGGCACTGACGCATGGACGTCGCTAATATTAAACTTTATTTTGCACTAATTTATTTTAACCACTATTCTTGCCTTTATTTTTTCATTTTAAAAGCCCATGTGATGTAAACATTTAAGGTGCAAGTTGATTAATATGGCCCCAAAGCTCCATGCAAAATTGTATGAAATAGCTCGAGATGGTACCAAAAAGTGAAGCTATCTTGAATATGTACTCAACCAGGAACACACACACACACACACACAGACACACACACACACAGACACACACACACACACAGACACACAGACACACAGACACACACACACACAGACACACACACACACACACAGACACACACACACACACACACACACACACACACACACACACACACACACACACACACACACACACACACACAGTAAGAAGCCTCTGGTGACACTTGAATCGATGGTGAAGCTTGTTGGCGCTTTGACACAAATCAGGGAAATTAAGTTTAGAGGCTGTTGAGGAGTTAATGGCAGAACAATGTGGCATTATGGTGTGGCCTCAGACACCGAGGTAAATCATGAGGGAGGGTGTGCGTGTGTGTGAGATGGCGGATGACAAATGTTATTGTGGCCATTCCTCCAGTGGTTTGCACTCGGGCCAATTTCACTACAGCCTTTCCTGTCTTAATGCTCCTGTCTCACAAGTTTTACATTATGCAAATACTGTTTTCCGTATAACGCTGACATATATCGATCTGCGCTGGTGGCGAGTCCTGAGTCAGGCCTTATAAAACACTGCTGAAGTATTTATGATGACACAATGTATTCTAGCCGGTGGACGCGTGTATGATAGGCAATTAATGCCAAGAGCAAGCGTGATTTCTGTTTATGTGAGCTGGCAGATCCACAACAACTGACTGGACGGATCTGACGCTTCTCAGTCGGCGCTCATTTACCTACAGTTGTGTCTGAGTCATGTCTGATTTCCCTGCCAGTCTGAGCTCAAGACACAACACTGAACTCACTGCTGCTGACGGCAAAACAAAACCAGCAAGACCAGAGGAAAACCAAGGAGGAGACAGAAAGAGAGAGAGAGATTCTTAAAACTATACTTTTGGAAGGTATTGGTAATGCTGCATGTAACGCTGCATGATTTTTCTTAATCAGCCATTAACAAAAATAAGTCTCAGAAACTGTTCAGACTATGGTGAAAAATCAGTGAAATTGCTTTAAATAAAAATTTGCTTTCTGCTGACAAAAAAAATTCTAATTATTTAAAAAAAAATGTAAATATTACATGTAAATAACAAATGATACTAATAATAATTTTTACTAATTTCATAAAATGCAACAATATAAAAAAATTTGCATTTATACCATTGTAAAATGTCTGATATCAACAAGCTAGTAACCTTGAAGTTATGATCTGATAAATTGTCTGAATACAAATTTAAATACATGAGAAAAAAAATAATTCAATATAAAAACTTTACTGAATGCTAACGCCATCACAACAGAATATAGTACAGTATAAATGAAAATGTATTATAACCTTTACTGGGGGCTTCGATTGATCAGCCGGAGATTGGTATTGGCCAATTAATTACATTTAGGGTGTTTTCACACTTTCACTTTTGGTCAGCCCCTGGTTACGTTTGAAGTCAGAGTACAGTACGTTTAACTAATGGAACGTTGTCTTCTGAACCCGGGTGTGCATATGTAAATTGTATCAGAGTCCTTCTAAAAGAGGTGGTGGTCTGAGGTACGGTTTGTGTGTGTGTGTGTGTGTGTGTGTGTGTGTGTGTGTGTGTGTGTGTGTGTGTGTGTGTGTGTGTGTGTGTGTGTGTGTGTGTGTGTGTGTGTGTGTGTGTATGTCTGTGTATAACCTACCTTGGTGACAAGCCAAAGCAAACAGTGATAATGTCTGCTTGTCTTCACCAAAAACGACTTCTGCAGACAGATGCAAGTGGCTCTCTGTATTTTGGTTTTGGTAACAAAAGCAAGATTCAGTAAAAGCAGATTGACGATGCGGACGTGTCTATTTTGGCGCTTGAATGAACTTAGGTTTGGTCAATTGAACAAAGTGTGAAAGCACACTTAATGATGTGATCGGTACTGGCTGATCTGGCCGATCTCATGAACCGATTGCAAGTGTTTGTGTTAGTTGGAGATAAGCAAAACATTTGAATGACCTTGCATATATTTAGGTCTTTTAACAAAAGAATTGAAAGTTGTGTGTTTTTGACAATATTGCAAGTTCACTAAAACCTGGCTGAAAATATTAGATACATTTAAAATTAATGACTGTAACATGAATATCTAATAATATACTATCTTGAGATTTACTTAATACAATAAACAGTACTTTATAGACCTACTTCCTTTTAGTAAAGAAATAGATTTATAGATTAATAGGTTTGATTTTTATTTTATTTTTTTATCAATAGCAATGTTTCCAAATTGCATCGTTAGTCTTATAATTATAATTACTTATAATAAATACTTATTTATAGTGGTTAAGTAGAAGAAAATGCAAATATAAACATAGCAAAATAAGCATAAAGAATTTTTTTTCTTCTCTTTTTTATTTTGGATTCATTCACTTATATATAATTGTTTACTATTTGTTTAGCGGATAAATAATATATTACTTTTACTTACTGTAAAACAAAACTGCAAATAAGTATAGGAAAATTGATTATATTTACAAATTATATCCGTTTTCTTTATTTCTTAATAAACAAATAAGTAATTAAATATGAATTAAAATAAATACCTGACGAATTCTTTTACTAGTTTAGCATTATATTGGACACATAATGTAACACTTGTTAAAAACTCTTTAAAGTAGTGATGGGCATTGCTTAAATTTTTCAATAAAGTGGCTTTCTCTGCATGCAGAAATCAGTGGCTCAATAAAGATATGTTGTTGTTGTTATGACCTCAAACTCTCCAATTCTCCTCCTCGTGGTTAAAGCGAAGTAATCTCTGGCTCATGCTCTTATCTAAAGGGTTTCCCCGCTGCTAGTGTCTTCTGAGAGGCCTTTGAGTGCAGAGCTGATAAGCGTTTTTAAACATCTGAAAACACTCATCTATTAAACTCAGGCAAAACCCTCAGATAGCACTGTATTATTACCAAATGGATGCTTGCTATCTGCATGCTAAAGATGTTTGACTCTCGATGTTACCTTAAAAATCAGGTTAATGGCAAGTTTCCTTACAAGTGTATGTAAGGTGAATGACCATAAAATGGATTTTCCCACAAGACCCTGTATGGCGCTTCACTTTTTATGCTTTTCAGTTGACATTATTATGATTCTTTTTAGTTTTTTCACGTGACTGAGCACATTCAATATTTTTGTAAACTTTTTCTGTTCATGGGAAAAGTTTTTTTTATCATCATGCCACGATGTCCTGTAAGTGAAATTACAGACAAGGTTCCAGGGACAAGCAATTTGGCTATCTGCACCAAATGTGATGCAACACAACAGAAACATTTAGATACTACAGCAATTAATAAAAGATATTTACTAGCCACTGCACTCCCAATGAAATAGTAAGAGTTATAATCTAAGTGATACATTTCAGTACTGATGTCACTGATTTTCCAACCATTTGATTTTCAAACGATTCAATGATCTGCTGCTGCTTGATAGCATTTAACACTAATTACAATTAGTAATGAAATCTTAATATCTTTTGTCACAAGCTTGTTGTAAACATTACACTATGAACCCTTTTGTAATTTGCTTAAACGTAAAATAATGTTTTGTAAAGTTAGGAAAGGTTTAGGTGTTATACGGAATTGGACACAAAGAGTAAGGCTGTGTGTAAAGCATACAACCATCTGTTGTTAAAAACTAAGCTCAGAATCGATTCAGAATCACTTTCATGATCCATTTTTGTCACAGCTTTATGAAAGAATAAACATGTGATTATAAATTAGGCTGACGGTGAACATTTTTTGGAATTAATCAAATGACAGCTCTGGTGTCAGTGAATACATTTTACATTTTAAAAATGCGCATAAAAAAACATATGCGCATAACTAAGTAGGATGATAGTATTGACTTTTTAAAAAAATGTTATTCAAAAGAAAAAATGCCTATAAACTACAATGGAAACATTTATACCGAACAAATTCCGGTATGTGCATTAAAAAAAGTCATGTGATTTCGTTATAAGAGATCATGTGATGATAAAAAAAAAAGTGTGTGTCAACCAAGGGTGTCCAAACTAAGTCCTGGAGGGCTGGTGTCCTGCATAGTTTAGTTCCAACTTCCAAGTTTGATTAGCTGGTTTAGGCGTGTCTAATCAGGGTTGGAACTAAACTTTGCAGGACATCGGCCCTCCAGGACTGAGTTTGGACACCACTGGTTTAAATAGACAAACCAACAAGCTGAACACAATGTTAAATATCTGAAATGTTGTTTTGGTCATTCTAAAACGGCAGTATTAGTGTTATTATTAAATTATTATCTCCAGAATTGGCAAGAGCATCAACTTCGTGTCTGATGCCTTCAAACGCCACCACGTTCATTGTGTCAGCATACAGTCTTCTGACGCAAGTTAATTTGAAATAAAAAAAAAAATTATGCAGCTTCTCCTACCACAGCAAATTCAGTTTTTACTTTTGATATTTGGCACCAGATAAGCAGGAAGTGATTATTTTGTTCTCTTTGACTACTTGCATGGAAACGTGCACATCTTTTTTATGTGATATTCCAGTTATGCGCATAAATTTATTTGTATCTTTGGATGGAAACATAGCTTCTGTAAATTTCTAGCTGCTACAGTGAGTTAAAGGGATAGTTCACCCAAAACTTGTATGTTTGAATATTGTATGAACTTGAATATTGTATTTCGGCATTAATTTACCCTCATGTGGTTCGAAACTTTACATTTCTTTCTTCTATGGAACATAAAAGAAAACATTTTGAAGAAAGCTGAAAAATACCACCAACTTCCATTATAGGGAAAAACAAATACCATGAAGGTCAACGGCTACATTTTTCAGAGTACCTTCTTTTGTGTTAAACAGAAGAAAGAAATTCAAAGGTTTTTGGATGAACTATCCCTTTAACACAAATGGTAAGGTGGACTGTAGGTGGGTGGACAAATTTACAGGCAGTAATATACAATAAGACCCCCATCCTACTTAAATAAAGGGGTACAACCAGAACTGCTCGTTCTTTCACATGCTTGCAGAAAAAAATCCTTACAAAACCAAATTTACTGGGTTGTCCTTTTTCACCTTTTCTGAGTGAGCTTCTGATTATAGCACAAACACAGAAGTCATCAGATTTTCATTATGAACCTCCTTTAAAAACAAGCTTATCTGTTCATTTTCTGTCATACAGATACCTGTTACAAGTTTGCCATAGCAGTAAAAGACACTTGCGACCTTGAAATGTGAGATTTAAATCCACACGGTCTGCTTAGCCCTCTAGTGTATGGCTCAGAAAGCACAGGTAATGTGAGCACCTGAAAGAAGTGTAACAGCCTCATGAATATTTAATGAAAAAGGCTGTGTTTTAATAATGTATCTATCAGGAGGAGGAGGAGAGAGAGGGGGGTTGGGAGAACAAGACAGAGCTGAGACGGAGGCAAAACTGAGCCGACACTGCTATCCTGTGGTGGTCGTCCAGAATGCAGCCGCTACTTTCTGAAAAGGCGACTCTATTCTTGTCAGCGGCAGACAAACAGATTCAAGGTCATCGATCTGTTTGTCAATTACCTCTGAGAGTCATTATCTGCACTGCACATCTGGAACAAACACCATCAATATTATCAGCCGTGCATCTGAGGACTGCAGACTGCAATGCTAACTATGTTTTTGTTGTTGTTGTTGCTGTAAATAAAACGTTGATAATAGAGGAAATGCAAGTTCAGTTTTTCTTGTTCAAAATTGAAACACACAGCAAAGTAGGCTAAATTACATGTGATCAAGATCAATTTTAGAAAACAAAAACAATAAATTAATTAATAAATGAAATTAATAAATGAATAAATAAATAAATAAATAAAAATCATATACTATCATGATAAACACAGATATATATAAAAAGAAATAAATGACATACAAAAAAAAAACTACAACCCAGAAATCAAATAAAAATAAACAAATTAAAAAATTATATCAAATAATTTTGAAATCAAACAAAATATGCTAATTTCATTCTATCAAAATCAATTAAACCAACCTTCAAAAATCTATATATACATTTGAAAAATATGAAAATAATGTTGAAAGGTATTCCTATTATCACATTTATGTTTACTCTAAAGTTACCTAGATGTTTATTTTTATGTCAGCATCTAAGGCTATCTTTGTGGCAAAAACAAGTTACAATTACACAAAACACAAATATTCACTGTAAAGAAATGTCTAGATTTTAACAACATTTTACTGTAATTTTTCACAGTAAACTACATTAGTATCACTTTACAGGATTTAACTGTAAAAAATTCACAGTAATGTGTTGTATTCATAATTTTGTTGTGAAATTAAGGCAGGAAGTATGATTACAGTAAATTGCTGTAAAAGAGCTATATCTATTGCATGTTAGCTACAGGAATTCAAACTCTTTATTTCATTCAACATAGACATTAATATAAATGAACTTTTATGCTTGTATTTCACTTTTTGATATTTAGAAATAGCAGCATGTTATTGCAGCCCTAAAAACAATTTGGTTTCATCTTCAAAAAAAACTGATATGAATGTCATAGTAAATTTTCATTTTTGGGTGCACTGCACCTTTATATACTTTCAAAAAGTTAACATGGAAATATAAAAATATTTTTGTGCTTAGCCAAAAACTTAATAAACAGTTTTAAACCAAAGTAATTGGTTCATAGAACCAAACATTGCTGAACACCCAAAATGATTTCAAAGTCAGCGTAAATGTCAGAATGAATAGCCGAGGAAAGCCTTCTTAACCGTAAAATATAGTCAATTCTAAAAGACAATACTGTGAAATCACAGTAATGGACTTTACCATCTACTGTGAAGTTACACTATATGGCTGTAATTTCACAGTAGTGTAAAGTAACAAAGTCAGAGTTAACTAATGTTAACTACCTCACGGTAATTTGCTGTGAATTTATATACAGTATTTTACTGTGAAAGTAATGCAATAATTAGCCAGTACTTTACTGTGAATTTAAAGTAAAAAAAATTTACAGCGTTTATAAATACAAAATAGAAAAGCCAGCAAGCAGAAATTCATGTCAAACTAATTTTTTTTTACTTCAAAATTTCTAAAACATTTCCTTTTCTGAAACCAATCATATTAAACCATTTCACTGAGTGAGTGTAAAAAGGTTTTCATGTATAAGCATGGAAGTCCAATAAAAATTGTTTAATAAAATGGAAGTAACAAAATAAATGAGGAAAAAAAACAAATAGAACAAAGTACAAAACTGAAATGTGAAATTTTAACATTTATTTAGGTAAAAGATGCTAAACTCTATTACCCCTGTACATTTTAAGTTTCGCTGCACCTTTAAGCCAAATCATTTAATCAGCTCTCTACCTTTGACAATATCCATAGATTGTAATTATCCATTATTAGGAAAAAGATGAGTATGGTTTTGGGCTGAATTAATGGTTCTATTAATCACTGTTATGTGTGGATCTTGCCGCCTCTCAGTTATTTATGCGTTTGCTGAATGGAGGTGTAATTGCAGACTTGGCTCTTCAGGTGACTGTGAAAACCCTCAAGGATCTGCATCATCTAAAGAGTCACCTCAAGACCAACACCAAAACTCTTATTTCACAACCAAAGAACAAATGCTGGAGGCCAAGAAAGGTCCTTATAAAGCTTCAGGTGAGGCTGAGCAGGACATTACAGTTTAAAAAAAACATATATTTGTTGTTTTTAATTTGAAGGATAATCTTGGTACGAATGTATTTAGATTTATACTGAGAGCTTACTAGCTACTATGTTTTAATGTGAACAATAAAGCAAGAAGGGATATTATCAGATTCATGTTGACAAAAATAAAACAAGTTTAACGTTTGGTTAAAAAAACAAAAAACATTTACCTAAAATAAAGTTTTAAAGCAAAAATATTGAATTGTCAACTTTAATTATGACCGATTAATGATTATTATTATTATTTTAACTGAAAAACCACACAACAGTAAAAAGGTCTAATATTCTCAAGGGTTTGGAAATTGAGGTCTAGTCTGAAGATACGCCTGCATGCAAACAGCAGGTGGCGCAATGCTAGATCAGCACTATAAAATACACAAAGCTCAGCACAACAAAAAGGACATGCGACCAAAAACATGGTCTCGCATGGTCCATGGATCACGCAATAAAGCTGTGCCTTACGATGCGTATCAGGTCAACAATTTTGTTGCATTTCAAGTCATCCTTATGACTATGATTTCATTCACATAAACACAGCACCTCAAAAACACGTAAGGAGTGACTGACCCTCCACTTTGGAGTGAACAAACACTAAGTGACATCTGGGATGCATCCAGAGTCTGAAAGCTGCCAGTGAAAAAAGTTAAATGAAATTAAATATACTAAAGGATATTCTTTAGACCATTTCAACGAGGAGATGCCATTGGCCCATGAACATTTGCTGCTTGTTACTAAATTATTTCATAACTGTAATGAGACAATTTAATCTCAACTTAATATTAAAACTATGATAAAATGATTCATCAATATGCAGACCTTTTTGATTTCTCTGAAGCTATATGGAAATTGAAAAAAATAAAGCAGGAAATACATTCGGACCGTTCTTATTTTTTTACATGCCCCAAGTTAGTCTATAAGTATATACACTGTAAAAAGTGATTAGTTACTTAAAGCAAGTGAACCAAATGCCTTAAAAGCAAAAAGTTAACTTTATGAAAAATAATATATGTAAACTCATTGTCACTTTTTAAAAAAATAATCACTTTTTTCTAATACACCTTTATTATATATTTTCTGCTCTTCCAGACGCCAGTGTGTCTTCTAAATTCAATTAAGGCCTGAATTGTAGATTTTAAAAACTTAAAGCACCAAATATGTAATAGTGATACAGTAATTATTTGAAAACAGACGTGCTAAATTGTCTGACTCTGTAAAAAGGGATTCGTTGATTTTAAAAAGAAAGTACTATTAGCATAATTATAAAAATTAAGTCAATTTAACAGTTCAAGTTACAAAAGGTTTACTTTGTCTGTAAAGTCAACTTGTTGCTTTTAAGGCAACTGGTTATACTTGCTTTAAGTAACTAATCACTTTTTACAGTGTACACTCTAAAAAATAAAAAAAAGATTTTCAAACTACTTATTTAAAATGAGCTGAAACCATAAAACTTTGAAGATTGTTTTGGGAAACATAATTGTTTTATGTTTAATCCACTTTATTATGTTTTGTTAACTAAATCAATTTATATTAGGAAAACATGAAACATCTGAAACCCTGCATAATTAAAAAAAAAAAGACTGTTAAAGTAACTTAAAGAATGTCTGTTTTAAATAATGGCTTACACACACAATATTGTTGGTTTACCAAAAACAAATATCCTGTTGCAAATATCAACAGGATATTCTTACAAATATCCTGTTGCACTGCTACTGTATAATGGATTTTGATTTTATTTCTTATTTAAAAAAACAAGAAAAGAAACATGTTAAATGAGAATCTAAAAATATTTTATGACATACTTAAAAAAATTAAGGTGATTTAGTATTCAAAAATGTTTTATTTTTAATATATATTTTTAAATAAACTAGTTTTACACTTTTACATATTGTCAGATTTTTCTTATATGTATTAAGTCTGGTACTTTTCCATAAACTGACATATCAACCATTTGGTAAAGGGTGATATTTTAGAAATTATGGGAGGCGTTAAAAAAATGCATTAAGTGTGTTAAATAGTAGCATTAGGAGTTAAGAACTGCAATCTATTTTTTTTTTCTTGGTGGGGTAGTTAGAGGGTTAACTTAATTATTTTTTACAAATGTAAGTGGATTAAGGATGAAGTATAGAACAACATCCATAAGTACCAGGCCAACAATTTGCAACTTTAAAAAGTCACCTTATTAATGTATTTTCATTCAAACACATAAGTTGCACTTCCTTGAACACTTCAGAGACGCTTCACTTTTCATTGAACAGACACTAAATGACAACTGGGACAACTGGGAAAAAAAAGTTTAATATAATACACAAAAGTAATGATAATGTGTCCAAACAAAAACATAAACCAAACCCAGATTCAAATATATATATTACATGAAATGCATACAAACACAGAAAACAAACAAATCAAAATACTAAACTGATAAATTACACCAGATATAAAAAATAAACAAATACAACTTAAAAAAAAGGTAATAAATAAGATAAAATGGTAAACATTAAACTATATTGCACTCAAACAAAGTACAAGCTAATAACATCAGCGAGTACCAGGCCAACAATTTGTTGCTTTTAAAGCCGCCCTCATAACTATGATTTCATTCAAACCAAAAAAAAAGTTGCACCTTCTCGAACACTGAACAGACAGTAAATGACATCTGGGACGCAGCCAGAGTCTGAAAGCCGCCGACGAAGAAAAGACTGATAGAAACAATTAGACTGAATCTCTCCTCCGCCACAGATCTATTTCACCCACTGGAAATAAAGGCCATCAGATCATCTCCGGCAAAAAAGCAGCAACCAGAAACAAAGAACAAAAGTGACATTTAAGACAGGTTAGTTGCGCTGGGAGGACGATGATAAACCACGACGAAACGGCTACGCTTTTGAGCATTTAGGATTATCCTGTCGGAGCAGCTTTCATCTACAAAAACCCTTTCATCCACAGGAGATTACATGTTCATCCACTTTGCGAGGTGACAGAGATCATGTGCTGGATTTACGGAGAGATGCTAATATTTGGAGAAGTGCAGGTGTTAATGTTTGCGGTTATGAATCTGCGGGCCTCTATTTGAGCAGACGCAGGCCTTGCCCTCTCTCAGGAGCACCGCCGTCTGTTTAGACAACACTAATCCTGCCATTGGTCAGCGTGACACAGAGGGTCTCCGTCTGGCGGCCCGTTCGTGATGAACAGCAGGAAATGAGGAGCTCTTTATAATCAGCATTTCACTGGACACTTCATGCACGTATACTGTGGATGTACGCTGACCATGACCAAGTCTAGAGAGTTGTTGTTCATGCGCCTTTGCAAAGATATGGACCAATCTAATATATTGGTGATTTGTTATGTTTTTTTGTACTTGAGTCAGTAAACTCAGGATTATAGTATTTTGAAAGATATTATACCTGGAAGTAGGGCTGCACGATACTGAAAAAAATCTGATATTGCGATATTTTGTTTTTTGCGATGTGAATGCGGTTTCACAAGATGGTTTGAATAGCACTATTTAATGATTTACCATTGAGTCTAACAGAATTCAGGTACAAAAATTGAATAAATCACAATTAAAGTATATATTTTCCTACTTTAAACTTTTTAGATTAATAATTTCAATTAATTAGTTTTCAAGTTTTTCCTTAAAACAACCAAAACTATAGAAGTTTTTGCTTTGAAACAAAATTTTTTAGAAATACCTTTTTTTTTTGCATAAATCGATTCTGTAAAAATACTATAATTTAATAAAATTTTGTAGCTCCTGGTCAACTATAATTCAGACTCAACATTGCATATCTTGCCATGTGACTATTACGGATGCGGACATTTCGATATCGATGCTGAACCGATATATTGTGCTGCCCTACCTGGAACCATTTATTAGTCTATTTCATTAAGAACATATTATACTTGATAAAGTATATAAATGTGAATGAAAAATGTAATGTAATGTAATAAATGTATAAAATAAAAGCGCCAATAGCCTAGTGGTTAAGTGGGCCGATAGCACTGAGGTGCTCAGGGTGACCCGAATTCGATTTTCAAGTTGGAGTTCTCTGCTCACTCTCTTTGCTTTCCTGTCTATTATCTCCATTGTCCTGTCTTAAGGTGAGAAAAAAAATAGTAATAATCATAATCTTAATAAAAGTGATTAAGATGAAAAGAAAGTAATTTTGGCAGTTAATGACTTTACAAAAACTTTCAAAGCATATACATAATTTTGAGTCAATTTTATTCAGCATTATATTATTTATATTACATTAGATATTGCTACTATTCTCTTATTATTTTATTATCATAAATGTTCTTATTATATTTGAAATCATTTTAATTATAATTAACATTTTAATATAATACATTAAAACAATACAATATTTGGGAGGCTGAATTACACGGACATAGGGAAATTGAGACCTGCAGTTTATGAAGTTATTATAGACCTAGAACAATAATTCCATAAACGTAACACTTTAAAGAATTTTTTAAACTATTATAAAACTAATGATTTTTAGAATTATTTTAATTTTAAAAATACAAAATTACTTATTTAAATTTATTTAAATTGATTTCTGTAACATTACAAAATACATTATACAGGGCTGCAGGAGCATTTCAATGAGCATTAGATGTAGTTTTACATGGAATTAAGAACAGTTTAACATTACTTTAGACCTAGAACAAACACTGCAAATTAATGGTCAAATTAAAGTTTTGAAAAAGTTATCAAATGATTTTTACGATTTCCACATTACAGTATGTTAAACACAATGCCTTAAACTACCCAAAAAAGCAACATTTAAAAAAATGTATTTTGTCATGGCTCATTGATCATAAATGTTTCAAGACTTTAAATTTAAGGTTTAAGTAATCTTAAATGTATTGTTTTGAAACTTAGACACTTTTTTTAGACTGTCAGAAAAAAAGGAACTAAAGTCACTGTACAGCATATCCAGAAATGTTGTCCTTAAATCAAGTGAAAATCTGTTACACAGCGATGAGCTGCAGAAAAGACGATGCCATAGGTCAAAGGTCACAGAGAGCTTTTCTTTGGCAAACAAAACACAAACAAACACACACGTACACGTGCATAGATTCTGTCATTGACGTGTTGGCCTGAGGTGATGCAGTGGAAGTGTTAATATTTCGGCGACTCGTCTCTGCTGTTTTTCCGCCCGCAGCAGACGCCGACTGAGACTCTCCAGCGCCTGATGACGCCCATAAAATCAGCTGCCATAAAAATTGATTTGAAGCAAAAGAAAGAAAATGGAGACATCCTCCAAAATAATTATACACATGAACGCTTAAACGGCACGGCAGTGACGCTGCGTGAGTTATGGCACATATTTACCCACAACGCACCACTGTGACAGAGTACACACATTTTTAAAGCCTTTGTGATTGTGTTCATCTGTCTTCATGTTGTAAGATCCGCCCGATTCTCTTGGTTTTTCCTGACACAAACTTTGTCCTGCTCTAATGGTACAGATGTATTTGTGGTTAGTGTTGTGTATTGTGTTGTTTGTTTTTTGTTATGATGTGTGTGAAGTTTATTTTTGAGACAGGTCTGTGATGGCTTCATCCACAATTAATAAAGACGATGCACTTCACTGACAAACTAAGCCAGAAGTCTGTTTGTTGTTGTTGCTACTCCCAAATGTGTTACACAAAAAATTGTTTGAAAAAAGTTTGTAAAGCTGCAGTTAGATGATCTAATTCAAGTCAGATGTTCTTCACAACACCATTTAGAAGTTTGTTAAAATAATAACAGCCCAAAAATCTGATGCCCAAGTTGAACTCAATGCTAATATTACAATATTTTGCAAGTAATTGCACTAAATTACTTGCAAAATATTGCAATATTAGCATGTTTGCCCTTTCAATCCATACCCTTTATCAGTTTAAAGGGCACCTATGATAAAGAAAAGAACATTATAAGCTGATTCCACGGAACTGTGCGCAGATATAGTGCATCCACCATATTAGGGTGATAAAAACACAATAAGTCTCTTTTTTAAATTTCCTGATGATTAAATAGGATCTAAATCCCTCCCATTTTAAGGCCGACCGCAACAGGACGTAGGAGTGTGGATAATACCATGTGTCCTGTCACATTTGCCATGCAAAAACAAAGTTAAACGCATGCTGTGTGTGTCCGCTGTGTGTATCTGTATGCGTGTGAACTTTGTAATGACACTGTGTGCGAGTCATTGTTGCAGAAAGGCTTGAATTAACACCACAACAAATACATCAAATAATCATTGGAAACGTTCTTACTATTCTCACACACATTACATGAGATCTGCTTTCATCATGACTGTCACTGTGCTGGTTTTCTGACACAGGCAAGGTTGAGATTGAGGCACACTAACAGACACATGGTAACAGTGGGTGGGGAGAACTAACTTTAAAGTCACTAGCCACAAAAACTGCTACTTTGTGTTCAGAGCAGAAAACTCTAATAATCTGAAAGCTATAATAAATAATTGGATGGCTGTTTTGAGATAAAACTATACAAACACATTTTGGAGACACAAAATGGGGACATTCTGGAGACTTATCTGAAATCTTGAAAAATGGGTAAGAAAGAAGCCCTTTAAGCAGAAAAATATTTTCTGCAAAAAGTAAAAAAAAAAAAAAAGAAATGAAGTATATACAACAACATGTAAAGTAAAAAAAAAAAGATAACACATTCTACTTATAAATTTACACAAAATCTAAATAATATAATATTTATTTGTATCTAAATGTATCAAACAATACTTTTTATTCTCAAGTTAATTCATCCTACTGGAATTGAAAACAAAATACTTAATTTATGCAAAAATGTTAAGCCTAATTAACAAATAAATAAATAATAAATGTAAATGTTAAATGGTTACATTAATTTGAATATCAAATAAAAATGCGGTAACACCAAAGCTCCAAAAATGTGTAACATTGAGCACATCGGCTCTTCATCAGCCATTGTGATCGAAATGTTACACACCTTTTATCAGCCTTTTTAATTAAATAAATGGGCATTTTTGGAGCTTTGCTGTTATCGCCTTCTACTCATTTTAAGTGATGTGTATGCTTTTGTGCATTTACATTAATCTGAATGAAACTTTAAACAATACATAATACATACAATAATATCAAAACAAACGAAACATACATTTTAACTATCCATTTAATTTTTTCGGGAAAATTGAATAACCACATATACATATACATATACATATACATATACATATACATATACATAAGGGCTATTACATAATTCACACAACGCCCAACATCATTTAATGGTTGTAAAATCTCTCTGGAAGACCATATGTACATTTTGTTTTGTTTCTACAGATCTCCTGCAGAATTTCTTCTATTTTCTCGACTCCTTTGCCTTCCTTCAGTTCCTGTGTTGAGCGGCCCATCAGTCACTCTCTTCTGTGGCCTCTGTTTGACCCTGATCACAGTTCAGGTAAACCACAGCTTGTCCTTGATACGACTCCTTCAACCATTCATCACACTCTTTACTTTTCCATCTCTATCAGTCACACATACACACACAATGCAGGCATAAATACACAAACACACCTTTTCCTTTACACATTAATCGCACATCGTTTTTATATTGGCTGTTCGGTCATGTTAAAGGTTCACTTTAAAAGTTTGCCTTAAATTCTGTTCATACAAAGTCAGTGGGGGTCTTATGTTGCTCTGCACAAAACATGATTCGTGTATCAAAATACAATTCATCATTGCAATGTTTAAATGCTTGTCAAATTTCACAGACTATGATTTCAATAAATAAACCCATGTGCTACAAATTAAAGCATGGTAAAACCTACGTGTAGCTCAAGATAAGGTATTTATGCATCTCAGAATTTCTGGGTTCATTTACTGTTCCTCAAGTCATTCTGAGTCATGCATGCAAGTCATGAGCTGCATACATGTTGAAACCAAGTATACTTGTACCTGAAGGGCTGCATATAAAAAATATATTATAGTTCTGTTACGTGGTATACATTATATGTTGTGCTGTTTAATGTTTTCATTTATTACTCACTAAATTCCATCGATTTATTATTTTGTATATTATTTTGTCTTATTCAGTTCACAATATGTGGGAATAGGTCCTATAAAACATCATTTTAAGGTTACTGAAAGTGGTTAAACGGCACGCTTCATGCCATTTTTCACAAGATGTAATAAGCATTTGGGTATTTCTGAAGTTTCAGCTCAAAATACCCAACAGATTATTTATTTTACCTTGCTGAAAATGCTATTTTTCGGGTAAGATTGAAAAGTATCTGTTTCTGTTTATGCGTAAATGAGCTTATTTCTTCCTTCCCATATTCAAAATATCCACTGTTTGAACATGTCACTTCTGATGATGTGAGGATAAGCATGAAAGACAGTGAAAATAGTGGTGTTCACTAACGGACTAGACACTTAACTATATTTAGTTGCAGAGCTGTTTATAGCCTCTTAAAGGGCCACTTTTAAAATTCATACAAATCTGTCAATTACAAATAACAATAACTATGTTACTCTCTGCAAATTCTGCACAATATATCAAAATAATAATAAAAACTTTGCAATATGGTTTGTTAAATATCACAGGCGGTGACCTCAAATGAATGTGTTATTGTTTTCAGGGTATAGTTTTCATGTACTTGCAGTGTTCTTCACTAAATGACACTCATAAATAGATCAAGACAGAAGTTGCCTACAATCACAGACTGAACCAGATTTTTTTTCCCTATAATCATCCAATAAAGAGAAGAATCAATCCCTAAGCTTCGCCATTCCCATGTATTTACATTTCCTAACCTTGATTGAGCTTTTGACTTGAGTTTATTTAATTTTTTAAGGTAGGTGGTTGCAAACAATTTATATAGGCTGAATTTAAACACATTAAATTTAGTAATGTTCAACAGTTTATTTGTTTAAATTCATCCCATATAAATAGGTTACAATAACCTTAAAAAAAAAAAAGTAAATCCAGTTAACCTTTTTTTTTTATTTTTATTATTATAGTGTACTGTGAAGACATCTTCCCTCTACACCTACTACCACAGAATCATAAATCTAAGACTGCCCCACCAGCAGCTGACAAAGAGTCAGCAGCACCTGTATCTTCTCATTTCTGTCCGGTGTCCATCTCTTGTTCCACTCATCCCGCTGGATAAATGCCTCAAAAACAGAGGTGCAGTTCAAGGGGGATTGTCTGGTGTCATCGGGACAATAACGAGCCCTTTAACATTGTGATGAACGATTGGCGGGTTGCTCTGTGATTTGTAGGGCGAGGAGGAACAAGGTGGGACGGAGGCCACGGGTGGACGAGGTGCTAATGGATAGACTTTCTGTCTCCACCTGGAACTAGACCCATCCCGCCAAACCTCGAATTCCTAGATGGAAAGGAGTGCTGATGATAGACAAACATAGGGGAAACAGGGGACGCTAATGAGATCTGACAGATCTGTCAAATAAGGGTCTTTGCTACGGTCTTGACACTTTGTTTTAGGAGTCCTGGCATGTGGAGACACCAGCAAGCATTGAGGAAAGATGGCTGACTGACAACATGGACTTCCATCTGCTCTGTTGTTGGTAAACAGTGGAGTTTGTGTAAAGTTCAGATCAAAGATTCTTGTCTCACTTCATTAAAACTTTCTTTTTCACATCCGCTGTGTTATTGACCATTCAGAATATTTCTGCTGAACTTGCTTTGTATTAACTTGTGAATTTGAGAGTTAAAAAAAACTAACTGGCCAGACCTCACAGGAAGCTGAAATGGACTCACAGGAAGAAATGCAACATAGCGCATTGGTGCCCACCCACATTTTCCTCTTTAATTCTTGAAATTAAGAGGAAAATGTGGGTATGAAGTCTTGAAAAGTTATAAGAAATTAACCGAACCAACTGTGTAGAAAATTACATTATTACAAAATATTATTTGAAACAAAGTAGAAAATTGTACAAAAAGACCAAAGGTACAAGAATGTGTTAGAGATCAAGATCTTTGTATGATGCTCAAGCTCTCGTTTGATGCCCTTTGCACTCTCTGATAGGTGATCTATAAGTTACATCTACATCCATCAACCTTTTATCATATCACATATATTTTTATTACTTGTTACAAGTTCATTCATTCATTTTTCTTTCGTCTTAGTCCTTTATTATTCCAGGGTGGCCACAGCGGAATTAACAGCCAACTTATACAGCACGTTTTACGCAGCGGATGCCCTACCAGCTGCAACGCATCTTTGGGGAAACATCAATACACATTCACTCACACTCATACACTACGAACAATTTAGCCTCCCTGATTCACCTGTACCGCATGTCTTTTGACTGTGGGGGAAACAGGAGCACTTGGAGGAAACCCACACGAATGCAAAGAGAACTCCACACAGAAACTCCAACTGACCCAGTCGAGGTTCGTACCAGCAACCATCTTGTTGTGATGCGACTACCTACTGCGCCACTGCGTCGCCTTTGTTACAAATTACTCTATTTTGCCACATATATCTTTTCCATTCTTCAAAAATGACCCCTCTTTTAGAGTTGCTCAAAGAGATAGTTAAATGATGTCTCTTCAGAATTCCCTATACAGTATGTGTTTAATTGGATACAGGTCAGGAGACATATAATACATGAACATAGATGCGTATGTGTATGATGAATTTCTGTCAGAATTCAATGATTTTGGACAAAATGGCTTTTTACATAAAAGCTGTATTAGGGCGTACTCACACAATGCTATTGGAACCATACCCAGGCCCATTTCCCGGATCGTTTGAAAAGTGCGAGTGCTCTGAATCTGCGTGGTTCACTTGGCTGGCCCGGTTGGAAGAGGTGTGCCAGAGCATGGTTCACTTGGGCTCAGGCACAGTATGCTTGTAGTGTGAGTGCAAAGCACGTCTGAGCCTGAAACTGAGACGTGACTTGTATAGGACTGTTTCATATGGATTTATTAATCATTCTTACTGATCAATGAACGCAATATGTTGTGGATTATCAAAGACACAAACCCATTACTGCACGACAGCTGCACCTTCAGCAAACCTACTAATTCCTGCAGCACGAGGGCTTCATGATTGTTTAGGAGCGTCAAAAGTGGCTGATCTGTTCATCGTAATATTTGACTGTGCGTCACTGCATCCCAAACGACTAAAAGGATATAACTAAAGAAATCTCTACTTTGCTGAGCGAGAGCGCTTCTTACTGAACAGCGCATCATTGATGACGCATGCTCAGGCCCGAATGCGTTGTGAGTGCTAGCTGTCGGTGGAGAGGAGAGGGGGGACAAGTGTGCTTCGGCCCGGTCCAAGGCAACTGTGCACAGTGTGAGTACACCCTTTGTCTTTCTTCAACAGACAACACTAAAAAATATCAAAATCCCACTTTGAAAAGTCATGTTACTTTAATTTACCATGTCAGTATTTATTTATATTATGCCAGTGTGTAAACTATCAAACTAAAGTAATATCACCTAAAAGAGACAGTTTCAACAAAATAAGTTAAGTCAATATAGAACATTAAGTCTGTAAAAAAAATGCATTAAGTGCTGAAGATTGTGATAGTAAGTGTTGTATTGTTGTCTGTCAGGTTGTATCTCAGCGTTAATGTGCTTTTTAAATAAATTAATAAAAAAAAAAACAGCTGCTTGCTATCAGAGCCAATAGACGGCCGATTGCTTTTACTCCAGAATGGCAAAGTCGCGGAGCTGTTGCTGGGTGCTGCTGTTGCAATGGATTGTTCTATTGAGTGTCGCCTGTTGGTGATTCTAAGTTCTGTTATAAGAATACACAAGACATATCTCGTTTAGTTTAGAATAGGGGAAAGTGTAACGATCAATAAGGCAAATAAAGCCCCTTCTTCTATAACAGGAACCAATGATCGATCGTTATAGACTGAAGATTCTCCGGGGGAAAGGTTCGGACCAGTTTGACCAAAAAGGCTCGAACCAGATTGGTGGTCAACAAACTGCACTGGAATCTCAGCGAATACTTGCTTGACAGACATAAAAAATGTATACAAATAAAGCTTGAAAAACATTTAAATGAGCTAAGTGTACTTGAAAACAAGTTTGTTGGTTTTATAATCTAGAGGAAACTAACGTGAGGATGGTACAGTCCATCCTGTCAAATGCACATCACATCACAGCAACTACTCAAATGCCCAATAACTTGTAAACAAAGAGTCGCTGTCATTTCTGGAGGAGATTCGCCATCAAGATCAAGCTTTTGAATACTTAAGAAGAGATCAGACGATCATTATTCAGAGGATGATATTGTGTAACTAGGCCATAATTGAGGTTGGTGTCATGATTGCATTCATTTATAAGCATGCATGTGCATTAGCTTGGGCAACCTAAAAAAATGCCAGATTAGTTTGATTCAGACGTTTAGAAACACCTTTTGAGACCATTGTTTATTTTTTATTTATGATTACAAATATATAATGTAATTGTAAGCTTGGTAAACAGTTTTGGAGAATTTGATGTTTCCCTGTTTAAACAAAATGCTTGACCATACTGTCTGAGAGGCGTTTCAAAGATGGCCACAGAGTTAAATGACTTGCCTTAAAGGAGGTTTGCTAAACCCATCAACTTCCATAGTTGGAAAAAATACTATGTAAGTTAATGTTCATCAACAGAAAAAGGCAAACCAACAAGTAAATAATGACAATTTTAATTGTTGGGTGAACTGATCTTTCGCTCCCCATTTAATGTTTGATATTTTAGTTTTTTCAGCTTTAAGCTTTTGTTTTTCTACATCTTGATACAAAAAATTCAAGATTTTCATGATTTTCAATTCAATTGTCAGTGTCACACAAGCCTGACATGGCCAGTATGAGTAAAACCTCAATAGAAAACTCAGTTAGGTTTACTAATCTGAAACATTTTTACTCTTCTGAAGAGACCACCTGGATTTCAATAATTTGGGTGTTGGTCAAGTTGTTGAAGAGCATATTATATGTAATCAATCAGTCTGACCATGCTGGAAAACATTGGTCATCAGTTTCCTCATTCACTGACCTCACATCCACCTGCATCTTTGAAGTCAATCCTGAACTTTTAAAATGAACAATGAAGAAGAGGAAGAGTTTGTCATGCACCTAATAGATTAGCTTCGTCTTCAGCACATAGAGAAGATTCATAGCTGCAGGTGGAGAACCAGATGAAAGAAAAAAAGTGTAAGAGTTTACATGTATCGAGTCATTCAGTGGTGTAAAATTACTCTCATCTGACCTCCTGTTTGGTCAGAAGCACCCTGAGGTCAGTAAGTTTCACCTTGACCGGATCTCAAACACCAAGTTTCACACACCAGCTGCTCAAGTTAAAGTGTTACTTTGCTGCAGGCAAGAAATTGGGTTTAGTTCTCTTAGAATCTCACTCAAATGGCAAATGACGTACATGTTGCATTGCTTTGAGGTAATTCAGCTAAATATATGTAAAATGCTTTAATATATTGAAATAAATCATTTATTTTAATACAATTGACAATTATTTACATATAACATCCTAATGCTGTTGAATTGACATTTTTTATTTATAAAATAAAATATTTTATTTAGATTTAAGTGTCATATTTAAAACTAATATTAAAATATAAATGTTGTAATGGTTGTAAAACTAAAATTGCTAAATATTATTGTTTATATATAATGTATATTTTGTGTGTGTAAATATTTTTGTTAGTCATAGTATGTCATAATTTTTTATGCATCATACTTAAAATATAAACAACAGTATTAATTTAACAGAACATTTTTAAATGTATAATTTTTTTCATTATTTCAGAATCAAGCTTAACTAACTTATTAAAACTGAATCACCACTAGGGGGCTAACTGTTGTACAGTTTATAGAAATCAAGTCACAGACCCGTAAGAGGCTCTGACACAGCAACCTACACAGCGCTTATTTGTTTTAGGGTGTTTATATATTGTCACTGGTTAGCTTGAGGACCTCGTTGTTCACCATCACACTGCTTTCTGACATCGACACAGGTCTCAGTTTCAGTGTTTGAAATCAGTGATTCATCTTACAGTAACACACACAGACAGATCACCAAAAAGTGTATAAGCATTAGACACAAAACTATGGTGAAGAGTGTGGACATGGTCTGATATTTTCATCAAAACAGTCAGAGAAACAATATGGGATAAAGAAATGATGAACACACATTTTCTACTTTTTTAAAAAACACTGAGGCTGATAAATTTCAAGATTGTAGCTAAAAAGATTGCTACAAAACTGTTCCTGAATATCAATCAAGAGTGTATACAGCAAATAAAAGGCCATGCATCGTTTTACTTTCTACCTGTGTGTTGAGGTATTAAATAGGCTGCTTAATGTATCAAAAAAATCTCTTTATTACAATAATAGTATATGAAATAATATGCATCAAGATTTATTTTATGAGCCAAAAATGTATGCATTGCATGTATGGGTTGTTTATCCAAATTTGACCCATCACACGAGGACTTATACTATCTTTATACCTGCCTGCCTTACGCTATTGGCTGGACCTCAGTCAGAGCTGAAAGCTAAAAATTAATATTAACGGTGAAAATACAGACAAGCGCAAATAAAAATTAGAATATCCACCAAGGTTTTCAGTGTTTTAAAGTCTAAATGTTGGCACTTTGCACAATGTTTTTTTTACTTGAATTAGATCAGAAATGTAACTATCATCTTTTTGTTAGTGTGTTTATTACATTATACATGAATATAGGCTAAATTGTCCGCAGTGTCTGTGTGTGAATGAGTGTGTATGGGTGTTTCTCAGTGTTGGGTTGCAGCTGGAAGGGCATCCGCTGCGTAAAACATATGCTGGATAAGTTGGCGGTTCATTCCGCTGTGGCGACCTCTTATTAATAAAGGGATTAATCCAAAAAGAAAATGAATGAATGAATTTATTACAATCAATACAAGAGTATTTCCCATATCCGGCAGCCCTGGTATTTGACATTAACAAATGTTGGGTGTATTAAATTATTTTAATTTCAATTAACCAGCTGCTAATCAATAAAATATTAGATATTTCCTTGTTTTAAAGTGTTTAAAGAACAATTGTTTTAGGGTTTGTTTATTTTTACGATTTATTTTATACTATTTTATATTTAAGTTGTGCTGTTTTCACTATTCGTCAGTACTGAGTGTTCTAAAAAAAATGTTAGTAACCAAAATGTTTATGATCCCAACTGATTTCCATAATATAGAAAAGATACTTTAAGTGGTGGACCACTATGGGGATCAACAATGGTGTGTGACAAATGTTCTTCAAAATATCTTATTTTGTTTTCCAAAGAAAGGAACTCATACAGTTCACATTTCAACTGAAAGAAAAGAAAAGTTAGTAAAAAGTGAACATTTTATTTCTTTACCTTTAAGAGTACATATGTTGTTTCTTATATTATAATAATATTACTGAATATACCCATACCTTAAAATATATACCTCAACATATGTTAACAGCATGTAATATGAACATCACTTTATCACCCAAAATACCTCATGCGGCAGTAAAATGGTACATTGGATTAAAGAGTAAAACCTTTTCCCACTCCCATAGTTGAATCCTTTGCTTCTGTATTATCACTTCCCACTAAAACAGCCAGCACTTTGTAGAGGGTGTATAAGAGAGTTAAACCTAGTCTCCGTCTCAGATTTCTCTCTTTTCCTTTCCATCTATTCTACACACTTTCCGTCAGGCCTCTCTCTCTCTTTCTGCTGTGTTTGTTCAGTGGTCCCTCTGTACCTCTCTGCCTTTGTCAGGGCTAATGTTCTCAAATGGAGGGAAATTAAAGCAGGGAAGCCATGCGTGTCGCACACTAACTCTTCCCCCTGCGGGCCTATTGGTTCGCAGCATGAATACTGATGAAGGCACATGGTTCCTCAACATCTCCTTCACACCTCCATCTACACAGTCACACGCATGAAATATACATGCAGAACGGAGAGGGAGAGACAAGCTGAATTTATTGAGGTACTGGCACATACACACACACGTACACACATACACACACACACACACACACACACACACACACACACACGTACAAACACACACACACACACGTACACACACACGTACACACACTTCTGTAACTCATAAAAGGCCACCTAAAACTTTGAAATACACTGCAGTTCAAAATGTGGAGTCTGCTCTCAATAACGGAGACTTAAGTCTTAAAACAATATTAGATTTTATTGGGTTATAGACTTCAATACACTTCTTTTCAGATTATGCCTCATGACTAGGGTTGGTTAGTGCTTGTTTTTTATGATACAGGGGCTAAATTTACATTTTAAAATCTGTATGGTGCTTAAATAGTGTCAAACATTAAAAAAAGACCTATGAAAATGTTGAATGACATTAAAGTTAAAGAGGTGAATGTGAATAAATAAATAAATATCCATACAGTCACAAAATGTAAGCCATTTAATCCAACGATGTGTGACAGTAAATAACAGTTAAAGTGCTTTTAACAGCAAAATAATCTTAGTCTGCTATGAACTAGGGTTGACCAATATTTGAAAAAACTGAAATTGCAATCTATTTTTTCTGCAATATATATTGCGATATAAACACAATGTCACCAGATGACTTTAATAGCTTGGTTTGGTAAGAGTTCATTATTTTTGATTGATTGGGATGATTTTGTTTGGAAGGGTACATGTCTGCATAAAATATAATAAATTACAAACACAGATCAATATAAAAGAGCAAAGATGAACATAAAAAAACTGTGCTTTAAAGTTTTTTTTTTGGCAAATATGGAATAATTTCACATTTTACAGCATATAGGCTTCATTATATAAATAATTATATGCAATTAATCTTTAAGCTACAAGCATTATAATTTACTGCGCTTAAATGAACTTGAAATGCTTACACGTTGACATTGCAGATCCTGCAATACAACTATTGCGGATTTTCGCATCACAATATTGACACTAAAACAAATCATGTAGCCCTACTCTGAATTAGCTTTAAACTGTAAAAATTCTTTTTCAGAAATATTACCATATTTGCCTTATATATTTACCATATTTGCCTTCAATAACAAAATATGACATCACTCCAGATGTACTGCATCATGCCTTATCATGAGATCAATATATATATAATAATTTAAGTCAGACGTAGTTTCTAAGTTACACAGTATATCAAACAACATCCTGCTGTGTCTGTGCTTTCACAAATGTTGTGATTTATAATGTCTTTCAAAGCTTATGCGTGGGCTGCTTACACTGTACATCATATAGTGCATCCGGAAAATATTCATCGCTTCACTTTATCCATTTGTTTATGTTACAGCTTTATTCCGAAATGGATTAAATTAATTTATTTTCTCAATTCCACACATAATAACCCATAATAGGAATGTGAAAAAAAGATTTTTTGAAATGGTTTTTAAATTAATTAAAAAAAATAAATAAATAAATAAATCACATGTACATAAGTATTCACAGCCTTTGGTCAATACTTTAATTGCTGCCAAAGGTGCATCAACAGAGCCTCAAGTCTTTTCGAATATGATGCCACAAGCTTGGCACATCTGTCTTTGGGAATTTTTGCCCATTACTCATTGCAGTACCTCTCAAGCTCTATCAGGTTGGATGGGAAGCAAGGGTGAAGAGCCATTTTCAGATCTCTCCAGAGATGTTCAATGGGATTTAGGTCTGGGTTCTGGCTGGGTCACTCAAAGACATTGAGTGTTGTGATCACTCAGCTTAGATGGCCGGCCAGCTCTAGGAAGAGTCCTGGTGGTTCCAAACACCTTCCACTTACAGATGATGGAGGACACTGTGCTCATTGGAACTCTGAGCAGCAAAAATGTTTTGTAACATTCCCCAGCCTTGTGCCTTGAGACAATCCTGTGTCAGAGGTCTACAGACAATTCCTTTGTGTTCATGATTGGTTTGTGCTTTGACATGCACTGTCAACCCTGGGACCTTATATAGACAGGTGTATGCCTTTTCAAATTATGTCCAATCAACTGAATTCAACGCAGGTGAACTCCAATTAAGCTGCTGAAACATCTCAGGAATGATCAGTGGAAACAGAATGTACATGAGCTAATTTTAGAGCTTCACGGCAAAGGCTGTGAATACTTATGCACGTGATTTTTCAGGTTTTTTATTTTCAATAAATTTGCACAACTTCAAAAAATCTTTTTTACATTGTCATTATTGGGTATTTTAAGTATTTTTTAGGAAATAAATGAATTGAATCCATTTTGGGATAAGGCTGTAACATTAAAAGAGTGAAAAAAGTTAAGCTTAAATACTGAGAAAAATTACCTTTATAGTTGTCCATGTGAAGTTGTTAGCAATTCATATTAATCCAATACTAGGCTTAGGAATTTACAAAAGAAACATGATCTTAAATGATTTTTGTCATTAAAAAAGTTTGATAAATATGTGTGTGCATATTTCATAGTCCAGGGTGACGTATTTAGGCTACGATCAATGACTCAAGCCTCAATTACTAGCTCTAAAATTATGTTTAATAAAAAAAAATGAGTCTTGTGAGAAAGACGCATAGGAAATTAGCTAACACACAAGAGCATTTTATGGTAAAAAAAAAAAACGAAAGAAGCTTACTTAACTAAAACAATAAACGATGTGCTTTGCATGTGGTTACACCAGCATAAGGGAATACACCCAAGGTGTAATAGCCACTTGTCAATTATGCATTTTACATATTTTATATACACAACATATGCTTTCTCTTTCTTCACATTCTCACCTACTCGCATGCAAACACGAAAAGCATACAGTGAATATGGGGCTTCAGCGAGAGCCATGACAGTGTTGATTTGTGAGGTTTCCTGCTGTAGTGCTCTGAAGTTTGGGGACAAATCAATCTGATCCCTGCACAGACCTGTCTGCCTTCTCCTACTGAAAAACGACCTTTCTAAACTGATCGACTGATTCTGCGTGTGTATGTGCCCATAATCGAAATTATCAAAAAATTGGCCAGCCCTATGTATATATATATATATATATATATATATATATATATATATATATATATATATATATATATATATATATATATATATATATATATATACATACATATATATATATACATACATACATACATACATATATATATATATATATATATATATATATATATATATATATATATATATATATATATATATATATATATATATATACATATATATACATATATATATATATATATATATATATATATATATATATATATATATATATATATATATATATATATATATATATATATATATATATATTTATTTATTTATTTATTTATTTATTTATTTATAGGGCTGACCAATTTTTTTGATAATTTCGATTCATTCGAATTTACGTTTTAATACAATTTTTTTTCAAACTAAATTAAGATATTGCAATTTTTTTATAAAAATATTAAATACATTATAATTGCACTTTACGCTTTGGTTCACTCTTTGTATGAAGCAGGTCGCACACCAGAATCGCTGCTTGGTGACGTGCTGCGCAGTACATATTTCGGCAGCGCAACAGAGCGCCATCTGATTAGTTTAATGTTAAAGATCATGCGAATGTGCGTGTCTGGTGTGTGATACTTTAAACTGTCATGTGCGCGCCGTGTCGCGGCGCTTCTGGTGTGCAACCTGCTTGATTGCCTGTCTGGGTTTCAATCATGGTAGTGACTGACTGAACACAGAGACTGGACAGCCTAATTTAACCCAAATACAAATACAACAAATACAAGCATACTTGTTATACCCTTGCATCAAACGCGCTGTGGTCCACTCTCTCACGCTACTCCAGCACAGCCTGACGAGGGGATTTACATTCAGACTAATGCAGCAAATAAAATCCTACATGACTTTACGCTTTACTAAGTCACGTTTGTGTGGACTGTCAAGACATATTCCCTTATCAAGTCGATAAACTCGATCTCTCAACATGTATGAAGGATGTAAAAACCTGCTATGTGAAAAAAAACGTGCTGATCTTAGCTTGGTTTGAACATGAGCAGAGGTGAGCAGCTGTAGCAGTAAAAAATGAAAGTACCCACCCCCATGACGTAATTTAGTGGACCTACTGTAGTCGAAACCCAGACATGCAGTCAGGCAGCATAATACAGAGAGTGGTGCAAAGCGCATCAAATGATCGGTATTTAAAAGGGGGAAAAAAGAAAAATGGAATAAATATATTATTTTATATTAGACACACATATTAATACTAATATTAATGTAGTAATAATACTAAATGAATTTAGTAACATAATTCTTTAAAAAAAGACAAAGTTACCAGAACAAAAACACAGTTAGCACAACCTTGACCTCTAAATATTGTATGCCTTACTGAACCTTAAAATATTGCCTTGATATTTGTTTTCATCAGGTTTGTAGTCAGCAGAGCCCCAGCTGCTACTAGAGACAGCAGCATGCCTCACTAAACCTCATTTACTGATAGCGGACAGTGTGGAATGAGCCGTTTACACACACTACAAGACACAGAGCAAAGAAAGTGAATGCAACATTTAACCTGACACATCACACACTGAAAACACGGCACTCAGACTAAGAATGTGTTTGACTGCTAAATAACATTTTTCAAAAGTTCCAAAGAATTTCTTTTCACATTCTTCATTTATTTTCCTTCAGCTTAGTTCCTTATTTATTAGGGTTGCCACAGCGAAATGAACCGCCAACTATTCCAGCATATGTTTTTCAGCAGCGGACGCACTTCCAGTCGCAACCCAGTACTGGGTAACACCCATACACCCATTACGGCCAATTTAGTCCATCCAATTCACTTATACCACATCTTTGAACAGTGAGGGAAACTGGAGCACCCGGAGAAAACCAAAGGGCAAACATGTAAACGCCTCACAGAAATGCTAACTGACCCAGCTGGGACTCAAACCAGTGACCTTTTTGCTGTGAGGTGACAGTGCTAACTACTAAGCCACTCTGCTGCCATGTTCCTTATTGTTTAAAGTTTTTTTTACTGTATAATTTTCATTCTTAAAAAGATGGTAATCACAATACAACTCCATGTCCTAATCATTGCATTTAACCGATTTTTAATGGCTGAAAATGAAGTGACCCACATTTTGCATACCTCTGACAGTTATTGCCTTAAAAAAAACACTAAAACTAACACACAATCATAGATAATAAGAACAACACAATTCAATTACAACTGTCAGACGATAAAATCTATAAACATTTTACTGTGAATGTTTCTATTTTCATATCTGTGGCCTTGGAAAGCTTTGCAAAAGTATTATGGTGTCTTTAAATTGGAAGTAATTTCAGCAAATGATGATGATTTTAATTGAATTATTCTGCAATTCGCTTAACTTTACTGGACTGACAGCACTACTTAAACCATCACTCTTCTGATAGTTATTTACTGCTGCAGCTTTCTAAAAAACAAAGATACTGCGATTGAGAAGTGTTTGTGTTTTTACAGAAGATAGTAAGAAGCTGTTTTCTACATTTCTTTACATAATTGCTCACTTCAATAATCTTGTGACCTATATTGTGACTTGACAATTTTAATGTATTAATAATCCATTTCTGGTGCAGATCAACTCAAAACAACAAAATTGCTAGACTGCCTATTTATATTTATTGCAGCAGCCTTTTTAAAAACCCAATAAAGATATTGAGATTGAGAAGTGTTTGTGTTTTTACAGGAGTGAAGCAGTTGTTTCTTTACATAATTGCTCACTTCAGCAATCTTGTGACCCATAACTTCACAAAAATATATCTACGTATTAATAATCCATTTCTAATGCTGATCAACTCAAAACTAACAGACCCTCGACCCCTAAGGCTCTGCGTGAGCTGGCCACACAATGAATGGCAAACTTTGCCATAAAACTTTTCTGACTAGTCACCCGCTCTGTTCTCCTCCAGCGGCCCATAGCCGACCCCGCGGCTACACTTGTCCTCTCGGGCCGCCAGGGTCGGCAGTGTTACCCCGGAGTGGGTCCAGTCGGCCGCCTCCCTGGTGCTCGGGTAATGGGCTGGCAGGAAAGCGGCTTCCTCCGAGCGCTGGAGACACTGTAAAACGTTAATGGCTCACCGTGGGGATCCGCGGTTGAGCTGGGGCCCCCGAACCAACCCCATTATTCATTAGACGAGAACGTTATTTATTGCCTCCCGGCACAAACACAACAAGCCAATTAATAATTAAGCATTTCTATCCGCCTCTGTAGAAGCAGCTCAAGCAGATGAGGAGAACAGGAGATATGAGCGCAAGAGATGTGCGGCCGTGAGCAGCATAACTTCAGCACTATTAAGGAAAATGGCAGTTAAGACCCAACCGTTGTCTGAAGAGACTCGGAGCCAAAAATTCAAGTGAAGCAGAACCGCCATTGTGGCTTTGGTCCAAAATCTACCGCTCTAAAACCAGCCTACTGTACATTTAGTAATGAACATCAATAAATAATGCCAGTATAAATCTGATGAACAGGAACAAATCCAAAAATTTTAATCAGTAGTTTAATTATTTATTTAACTATTATTTAACTACTGATTAAAATTATTATAAATTACTTTGATTAAGACCAAGCAATATGTATAGCTTCGTGGGCTTTGCATTACTTTAACCATCCTAGGATCTGATGTCCAGAATAAGCTATAAATAAATGAAAACAAAAATGCACCAAAAATTCAAATTAAGGGGGCAACAAAATGCATAACGAAGCTTAAAAGTGGAAGCTACTAATAAAGTGAAATGTGAAATTGAATAAAGTGACCATTTGAGGAATTTCACAGAATTGCAGATTGCACACACTTAAAGTACACAACATCAAAACTAACCATACTGATTTCGTTAGCTCACATTGCTAGTGTTGTGGTGAACAATTCATCTGTGCATGTCATTAAGAAAAATAGTTTGCCCGTCTAATTTTTAATTGAAATCTGAAAATGCAATTCCTGTTTGTTTTCAGTTAAATCCTCAGATTATGTGTGAGGTACTGGGTTAACCACGGACCGTGCTGACAAAAACCAAAATGTCGAGGAGGAGGTGTCTGTTATTGTAATAACTTCCCAAACCCTTTTACTGATCTCTCTAAATAAAACGCATACTGTACGACATCCAATTGGCTCAAAGTAGATAAAAACAAGCCATGCCTACTGTTTTCACATTAATATTGCGTTTCTCTAGGATCAGTCACAATATGGAGGAGGAATGAAACAGTTACAGCTACCAGTTTATGCAGACTTTAACAAAATCATAAACAACCACACATTTCACAGATTAGTCACCGCTGCACATGGACCCCTGAAAATGCCTGAATCAGAGGAATTTAGAGCATCACCAATAAAAACCACCAATCACAGGTTTCCAGAGTAGTTACCAATAAAATCATACCAATCTCATACATTTAAATTTGTCAGCGATAAAAATGCACCAATCAAACGTGTTTAGATTAGCTGATCTCTGAGTGTTCGCCATCCCTGTGTGGATTCCGAACACTAAATTTTCCTCAAAGAATCATGTTTTTGCATAACTAGACTAATATCATGGACTGAAATTAGCTAGTTTTGCCAATGTAAAAGGTAACAGAAACAATGAATCAAGTCATTTTAAAAAGTATTTATATGAAGGTAAAAATGTCCCTTGAAAACAATCCACCATGGCAAATATCGCCCCTTAATGGAAAAGTTCATTTCTGACTAGAGCTGAACAATATATCGTTTGAGCATCGACATCGCGTGGTGTGTTTACACAATAGTAACATCGCAGGATTAGAAAATTTATTAGATATTAAAAACATAAAGATACATATTTAATTATTTAAACAATGATGACCATGGTATTTTACGTTTGATTGTATTTATATATGCTTATAATTTATCATATTTTATGCAGATGTACCGCATAGAAAGACTCGACTATCCCAGTTGATCTAAATCAGGGGTGTCCGAACTCGGTCCTGGAGGGCCGGTGTCCTGGAGGCTTTAGCTCCAACCCTAATTAAACACACCTGAACCAGATAATCAAGCTCTTACCAGGTATACTAGAAACTTTCTGGCAGGTGTGTTGAAGCAAGTTGGAGCTAAACTATGCAGGACACCGGCCCTCGAGGACCGAGTTTGGACACCCCTGATCTAAATGATTAAAATCTTCCAAAATAGAGCTATTCAAATTATCTGCTGAAATTATATTCATAAATGCAATATACAGCGCAGCAAAACAAAATATCGCAATGTCAGATTTTTCTAATATTCTGCAGCCCTATTTCTAACCCTACCCAACTAAAACATCTGTGCTCAGGTTTTACAATCATTTACACAAAAGGACTACACATGCATGCATCTTAAATGGAGAAACAAATATAGAAGCACAATAGTGGGAATGTTGATAACCCTTACTAGTTAACCATTAGTGTACACAACTACAGCCACTTGATATTTCTACATACCATTTACACAAGTAAAAATTTCATAATGATTACAGCTGGAATCCACATTACTGCAGCATCTGCAACCTGCAAAAATGGAGTACTTTGAAAAATGCCTGTTTTAGATTAGAAATGCTGGTTTTCAGTAAAGAAGGACTAAATATAAGACTACAATGCAAACATTTGAAAATGCTGGCATGGCAATCCACAATCACTCATCTGATCTTCTGGACTATTGTGTGTATTGTTTTCTGGTTCATCAAGCTCCTTTCATATGACCATTAAACAAGTGCTAGACTGCAAGTACGAATACTGGTCAAATATGAGCATGCACAGTGAGAACTAATGTTAAGGTTACATGCATTTTAGGCTCTTTAATGTGGACAAAGTTTTTTTTTTTTTTTTTCTGAAACACAACATCATTAGTCAAGACAAGAAGCAGTTTCCCTTTAAAATGCCATTTTAAAATAAAAACGCACTAGTGTAAACTGCACTTTAATCTTGACCAAATTAAGCTTAAACACATGGATTGAATTTATGCAGATTTAGTGTTTTTTACAGGTTAACTCACTCTTATATTATGCTCCTTCATAAAGCATTTGTAGAGCATTTTTAGTTAAATTTATCATGTGATGCACAATAAAAGAGATTTCATCAAGACCTGCATTTCCTCTCAGCAGCTGCACACAATACATGCAGTTAGTGTAAATAACTGCTTATTTAGTAATTTCCTCAAAGCCACAAAATAACTGAATGCCATTACATCATGTAAAGTAAATACCTTCAACCTGCAAAAATACTGCTAATATAACAGTTATCAAAACATATCTGTACGCGTCCAATCCAGTTTAGAAAATCCAGCAACCACAAACTTTCACAGTGGCTGTAATGTTTTTGCAAGCTCCTGTTGCACAAATTCACCAATAAAACTGTGCTTATCCCGTCTATGCTGAATGTGCCTTTTGACAAGGAGACCCTTGAGACCCGATCTAAGACTCTCTACCGAACTATTCTGTCGGTCTTCTCTTACTGGAAGCGCATCAGCTGACCTGTTTCTCCAGCTCCTGTGTATTGATTGTGTAGAGTCAGGCTGAGGAGGCATGGCGGAGCTTCAGCCGAGACGACGTCCAGAGATTGTGCCAGAGTCTGTCTCATCATCATTTCAGTCAACGGAGTGCTGGATCAACACCATATCTGAAATAAAGTTGCACAATTAAAATGCTGACTTCATATGGAAGGTAAACTCAAACACTGAACATCTTTCCTATAGTAAAGGGCTTTTGTATTAAAAGAGCTTTTTAAAAAAACAAGTTATTCAGACTTTCAAAAAGAGAGAGAAAAAAAAAACGAAAATCCGACCAACTCCAGTTTTTAAAAGCAGTGTCAAAAAAATTAAATAAAATATAAAAAAATAAGTTTAAACAAATCACTGTAAATGCAGTTAGTGTCTGTCTACTTTACAGTTTAAGAAACATTATGTGTGGGGAAAAAACAACATTGGAAATGGTCCTGTTACAATAATCAATGTGTGGACTTATCACACAACACAAGGACATGACCCTTAATTGTTTTTGGTGATGCAATATATAAATCGCCCATACATAAACTATTCCAGCAACATTTCAGCAGATTGCACAACATCTCTCTTGGAGGTGTCAGTGTCCGCATGGTATAGAAAAACACTTTAGTATTTACTGTACATTACTATAGTATATTACTATAGTATATATATATATATATATATATATATATATATATATATATATATATATATATATATATATATATATATATATATATATATGTGGGTGTCTGACAACTGAAAATAGATCTGGTAGCAGATAATCGAAGCCTCGGTTACTTTTCACCTTGCACTTTTTATTTAACATTATTTAAGATATGCGTTTTACTTTCTGATACCAATGCCTAATTATTAAATAGTAAAAATAACTATAATTAAATGAAATTTTCTGAAAAAAAAAAATAGTGAGTTCTTCGGAAGAGTGTAATTGCATTGTGGTGATATTATTGTAAATCTGGCTTTATATAATGAGTCTTAAAATGACAATAATATCGTTTATCGCAATATATATTTTAGTGCAATAAATTGTACAACAAAAAGTAGACAAAGACAGGCCAAATTGGAAATAGTATTTCCGCTATTCAAATATTTCCTATATTCACATATTTTGGCAATCAGTATACCTTATTCTTCCACACAGCTTGGGTTCCATTGTCTTTAACAGCATAATTTCATACTGTAAATGCCTGAACATTTATTGCATATAAACTATTGATACAGCGAATGGCGTTTAGTGGGTGTCTTCAGCAAGTAATGTTAATTTATGTCATCTTTATTTATTTTTTTAATAAATCATCAAGACATTCAAAAATTTGTACCATTTTACCTTATATACTTATATAAGAATGCTAATAATATAAAACATTTTTTATATAAACCATTTTTTTCCATTTCTATACAGTATAACTGAACTTGACAGCAAAAAAATAAAAATAAATAAATGAGTTAACAAATCATGCAACTTAATTATAAAATACAAACTTTTTTTTTTTTTTTTTAAGTTGAGTTAATAAGCTCTTTCACTCAGACATATTGAGGGACAAATGCCCCCCTCGGTTTAAAGGCCATGAAGCTTCTGAAAGTAGACATTCAATTTCATGCCATATGAAGTTTACACTGATTTCAATGTATTATCGTGGCTCATCATTGTAAAGGGTTTCTATACAGAGTTAGAGCCACACTCGTTTTTGCCTGTGCATGTGCGTGCGTGTGTGTGTGTTGCTCATTTGAATTTCTGCTCGATTGGTCAGCCTAATGTGGCCAGGCTCTGTCGCCCCTGGTAATTGTGCTCATTTCATTTTGGCAGCCTGCGAGGAGCCTGTCCATCACTACAAAGTATAATATATAACACTTATTCACAACTGTGTGTGTGTGTGTGTGTGTGTGTGTGTGTGTGTGTGTGCGTGTGTGTGTGAGAGAAATGAGAAAATGGGACACAAAACATGTGTATGAAGACTTAAGCATGTTTATCAATTGCAGCAATTCCACAAATGACATTAAACAAATGTGTTTAAGAAGCTTGTGTGAGAATAACAAAAGTGCCATTAGTGAGAATAACCATAATAATGATGCTGCAGTTCTAGGCTTTACACAACTTACTGTAAGTACAGACAAGCATTATATTTGTAAAATGCTCTCAGATTAAACATCGGTTCTACTGATTAGGGCTGCACAATATATCATTTCACCATCGATATCGCGATGTGTGCATCTACAATAGTCACATCAGAGAATATGAAATGTTAAGCTGGGATTATAGTTGATTACAATCAGTGCAGAGTTTAATTATAATGGAGTTAATGTTTATCACCTGCTTGCATTTTTAAAAAGATGGTTCACCCAAAAACATTAATTTATTTTAATAAATTAATAAATATTATAATATTTTCATTTCACCCCTTTATGAGTTTTTTGTATGTTGAACACAAAAAGAAGATATTGTCTCATAAATTTCACATAAAACTCATAAACGTTTGAAACAAGTGAAGGGTAAGTAAACGGAGTAAATGTTTTCATTTTTGGGTGAACTATCCCTTTAAGGCCTGTGACTGAGTTTTAAAACATCAGGCCACTAGCATTATATTGTTTGTAACTTTAATAAAAAATACAGTGAATACAATGCAGTGTTGATTACTTAATATCTGTACCTGAATACTGTTAGACACCTCAAAAAACTATAACTCACTTTATCTTTGCTATATTGTATTTATCTATGCTTGTAAGTGATGTTATATATTTTTTGCGATTCACTCCTCTGCAAAATGATGGCAAACCAATCTATAATGAAGATTTCTTTTCAAATAAAGCTGTATTCATATCGCTATGTATATCGCAGACATACAAAATATTGCATTGTCATTTTTCCAATATCGTGCAGCCCTACCAATTCAGTTCAGTCAATGCATTTGGATTGTTCTTGCAAATGAAGCAGTATTTTGATTCTGTAAACAAAGAATATTAGAGAGATTAGATTAGAAAACTGGATTATAAGAGTTTGTGTACAAGAAAATTTCATTTCAGTCTCTCAGTTATCAACTTATTATACTTTATATTTATTAGTTAGTTTATGGGTTGTTGTTTACAATTCGCTTAATTTTTCAGTTATTTTAATACTAAGTTTAACTAAATAAACAGAACAAATTCAATGTTGGCTCAACAGCTTGCTGAAAGTGTTTATTTCAGTGAATGTGTATTCTTTTTTCAAACAAAGATTTGGTTTAATTTAAATGTAATAATCCTGTAATGTAATAATCGTTCTACTTCACTTCATATTTATGAAATTTACTATCAATTTCTGAATTAATTGATGAATTGTTTCTGAATTGATAATACTGAATCCATTTTCAGTGTTTATTCATTTGATAAAACAGCTTTTATTTTGATAAAACATCTGATAGCAATACACTGGAGATACTAGCTCAATTTCACTTGCAACAGTTTTAAGTGCTGCACAATATTGGAAAAATCTGACATTGCTATATTTTGTTTTGCCTCTATATATATTGCAATATAAAAATAATTTCATTAGATGATTTGAATAGTACTATTTGGAAAGATTTTATTAATTTAGAACGACTGGAATGATCAAGTATTTTTCAATGCAGTTCATCTGCATACATTAATAAATTACATGCAAAAATAAATAACAGTGCTTTATGGTTTTATGGGGAGTCTAACAGTATTCAAGTACAGAAATTGAACAATCTAATGAAAAATTATATTGTCTTCATTGTATAAAAAAAAAAAAAAAAATATATATATATATATATATATATATATATATATATATATATATATATATATATATATATATATATATATATATATAAAACAATATTTTTATCTTTTAATCTTAAATAAATTAATCATCCTGCGATGTGACTTGCATATACCCACATTGTGATATCAATGCTTAAACGATATACTGTTCAGCCTTAGTTTTAAGATCCTTTAACACAGCACAAAGGCTTCAGTGATATCATCAACCTCATCATCGTCATCATTATTATGAAATCTTTTCATTTGCTGCCAAAGAAAGACGACTTGGAGCAAAAAGGCTGGATAATTAAGTTTTAAGATGAGCCATAAATGTGTGTATGAGAGCATGTGCATCTGTGCATATGTGTGTGCTGTAACTCATCTCTCCTGACCATATGGAGCACAGGAGAGAAACCCTGCACACAGATGGCAGATCGTACAGCATTTTCTCTTCCATCTATCTCACGATCATCTCTTTTATCTCTCTCTCTCTCTCACAAACACACACACACACACTCACACTTTTCATAAACAAATTCCGCAGTTTCATCCACAAAATTCTCTCAATTTTACAAAAACATTTGCTTTTATTATTTTATAAATGTTTTATATTTTTTATTTATTAATTTAATTAATTTATAAAATTTGCGAACAAATATGGCAAGCAAAAATAAAAATAAAAATTTTAAAGTAAACTTTTTAATTTAGTGCTAATTCATATTCATTTGTACATTTTTATTTGATTTGCTCATCCCTGATAAAGGGTAGGTTTAGGGGTGGGGATTGGAAGCATGTTTCCCTTTAAGAAAAACGTATGTGGTCATACAAATACAATCCAATAAATTTTCAAAGCACTTTTCTGATAACGGGTAAAATAAAAAATTGTCTAAACATTTGATTTGAGTCCCTTTGCAATACTCAATCTGCATGAACTCCACAGGTCAGTTTAAACCCTAATAACACTCATGTTAGAGCTGCACAATTGATCAATATGAGACTGCCATCTCAATTCAAGCACACAACTGATCTCATTACTTCTCAATCAGAAACGTATAAATATTTTTGGAGAGTAAACATGTCAGGCGAAATAATTAAAAGCAGTTGACTTCTGCTAACTTCATTAGCTTTAAAAACACATTTCTTTACAATTTAAAATGGCATCTTTGGATATCTTTTCTGCTGGAGATACAGTTGTCCTAAAAAATAAATAAATAAATAAATAAATGAAACGTTTATTCGCATGTCTTTTAAGCAATATTCCAGTTTTGCACAAAGTTAATTCACATTTTTGGATGGAAACATAGATATTCTGGCTATTTATTAGAATTAGTGAACTGTGGCATAACAAAAGCTCAGCTGCTTTCGTGACAAGTGCCCCTCATCTCTCATCAGCAATTTCTTCAGCAGTCTTGTTTTGCTTCAATGACTTTTAGCTTTACTTTATACCACAGTAATATATTGTACTATACAGTAATACAATTAAATACTTTAGCTCCTGCAGAATGTAAGGAAGACAACAACTCTTATTATTCCACACTCAGACACAACATCAAACTACTCCATTGTTTGTTGTGAATACATGAGCACAGTGCATGTTGGACTCCGGCAGGGCTGCCCCTTGTCACCAATTATACTGATAATTTTTATGAACAGAATTTCAAGGCGCAGCCTTGGGCTGGAGGGGGTCCGGTTTAGAGACCACAAGATTTCATCTCTGTTATTCGCAGATGATGTTGTTCTGTTGGCTTCATCGAACATGGAACTTCAGCATGCACTAGGGCGGTTTGCTGCCAAGTGTGACACGGCGGTTTTGTTCACGAGTGAAGGAAGGATAGAACGTGAGATTGACAGGCGGATTGGTGCAGCGGCAACAGTAATGCACTGGACCGTTGTGGTGAAGAAGGAGCTGAGAAAAAAAGGCAAAGCTCTCGATTTACGGGTCAATCTACGTTCCAGTTCTCACCTATAGTCATGACTGAAACGAAAAGATCTCGGATACAAATGAGTTTCCTTCGAAGGGTGGCAGGGCACATTCTTATGGATAGGTTAAGGAGCTCTGACACCCAGGAGGAGCTCGGAGAAGAGCTCCTGCTCCTCCACATCGAGAGAAGTCAGCTGAGGTGGCTAGGGCATCTGTTTCGGATGCCTCCTGGATGCCTACTTAGGGAGGTGTTCCAGGCATGTCCCACCGAGAGAAGGCATCAGGGAAGACCCAGGACACGCTGGAGGGACTATTTCTCTCGGTTCCCCCGCAGGTGCTAAAGGAAATGTGTGGGGAGAGGGAAGTCTGGGGTTCTCTCCTAAGTCTGCTGCTCCCGCGACTAGATTTCCGGAAAAGCAGCAGAAAATGAATGAATTAATGAACGTGAGCACTAGTTACAGAGAAAACATTCTCAAAGCTAATGTCTTTCAACCATTGTTTCTACCACAAGAAGTCCCATTTTAAAAACCTTACAATTTATTACACTACTTGACCTACTGTATGCAATTGCAGCATGAATAATATAGAATCTATTCGCTGACATTAACATGTATGAAACATCTACTAAAAGTGACTAGCTATACTCCTGAAATTAATCAGTCTCAGATTGCGAAGATTATTAGAAATCTTTATTCATCATCCTGAAATTAAGATGCAATTTGTTTTTTTTTTCTTTAAGATGATTAAGATAATTCCCTTGAAAATCTACACGTACACAAACACACACACACAGGCATGCAAATGTCACCATATTAATTTCATAGTGGCTCATCATTTTGATGAAGTAAAAGAGAAGGGGGGAGAGGGAGGACAAAACAAGCTGTGCACAGCCGGGAGGGAGAAAAATATCACATTTTCCAGGTGATGAATTTTTCCAATTTCTCGCAGACAAGTACATAAACTCGTTCAATTAGGAGCAGAATCTGGAAATGAGGGACTGTGGACGGTTGGAGAGCCCGAGCCCTGATGGCTAATTTTATTGAGTGGAAAATTGAATCAAATTGTTTCATTGAAACAATCAGCCTGTACTCCTTATACTCCTCTCAACACAGACACAAACTCATGCAAAAAAAAAAACAATAATAATAAATAAAAAGTGCATGGTTCACACTGTTTTGTCAGGCATTACTTAAATGGATCATTTGAGAGTTGAGAGCTTAAACTTGCACATCCTGTCACAAAAGACGAAAAGTCATTGGATTAAATTAAAACCAACAGATTTTTGACAGTAGAAGAGCCATAACCCTGGTCATTTTCATGCATGTGGAGCAGACACCGTCTCAGTTCTCAACGGGACGTTTCAGCGGGTCTTAGGTGCCCTTTAACTGTAAACTGTCCATCTGCTCTACAGCGTTCAGCATGCCAGCGCTACACTCCGAGGGTCACATATCCAAACAGACAGCTCCTTGTGGTTTCACATGAATGAGATCGCCTCTTATAATGAGATTTCATTCTGTATTAGCAATAAGTTCAACAGGAGTTGGTCTGTCTAACAGACCCTGCAGAAATAACTTATTTATGTGCTCATTATATATCTTATATAAACGTAATAGCAGTGGAGAGAGCTAATGTATTCACCGAGCTCACAAGCCTGTATCCAAATAAATATGCTGTGAAATTAAATATTAACCACATGAATACATTACATTTATTTAGTGCACAAACCTTTTTGGAAAAAAAATAAAAATCTAGGGGAATTTTATTGAGCCTTTTATCAAGGTCTTCTTCTCCAGAAATTGTCTAGAAACTAGATTAATTAGCTCAGTTTGCCAGAATGCATTTTGTCATGATCATTAATATAATCATTATAGATGTTATTTATTGATAATTTATCACAATTTCCTCTGACCAAAGCTTATTCAAGCAGATACGAGTAAGTTTAAGTTCAAAGTCAATTCTTCCACTTTCATGAGCTACAGCCTTTATATAAAGAGTCATCATGAAATCATAATTGACCACTCTTTTAGCCTTTTAAACAAATCGACAATTTTAATCACTTTTTTTTCTTAAGCGTTGCAGTATTTATCATAATTATGATAAATACAGCATAATTATTAATTATCCGTAATTATCATAAATTTATTTTTTGTGCATATCCTGTTTTTACCGGTAAATTACCTAGTGAGAGTTCTCAACTTGAGGTCGCTCAGGTAACATTTAGACGTTCAGTGACTGCATGAGTTTTCCACTGAAAATAAACACTGTTGAGGTAAAACACTAAATACAAACAAAATCCACACATAAAATATTCAACTATAAAGATGAACAAGAAAAAAAAGTGTTCTCTGTCCTTGTGGCTATTTATTTGCTGCAAATGCTGGTCTGTGTACATCTACAGTTTGAAGAATACACCGGGCTGGGGCAGGAGCATGTGAGCTCTATTGATTGTAGCATGTGAAAGACACTCTTCATTTGCATGAAGTTGAAGGATAGACTTGGTTAGGGTCGTGTCACAGCTGTGGGATTGGCCTGGGGGTGGAGTCGGCATGGGGAAAAACAATTCTTCATACTCTATTGGAAATAATTAGTAACCCAGATTTGTAGTTAAAAAAAAAGAAAAAAAAGAAAAGAAAAAAAAGCTTTTTAGTACCACAAACGACACCCCTGCCACATTAAGTATCACTTCCTTAAAATCGCCGCCTGATTGCCCAAGCCAAGCCAATTCTGCATATGAAAATTAGAGTTTTATAATTTAGAGAATTTAGAGAATTATCTGCATAAAAACAAGGCTGTATTCTGCTTGTCAGCTTGTATACGTTCTTTGGGAAAAAAAAAAAACAATTGCAAAATAACATCTTTTTTTTTTTTACATGTAATTAAAATTACGGGAATTAGCTCCTCCACATTTAGATACCAATCTGCCAAATAGATGAAACACCATAAAAAAATAAAGGATTAATTTAAAGGCAAGACTGCATGCACATTTTTAATGCAACAATTAAAACAAAGGAATGAAAATGTGGGATATCTTTGCAGTATATGATGTGCAGGAAAAATAATGTATTACAATTCAAATCGGAGAGGTTGCTGTCCTACAGGTTTTTGTATGTTGTATGTTTATTTGGCTTTTGTATGTGTATGTATATATACACGTATATGTGTATATAAATATATATCTCAGCGTTTCCTCTAGGATTTTTTCCAGCTTTAGCGGTAAGCATCCCCTAAAATATACGCTGATCAAGCGCAGATCTTCTTGTGTGCTCTCAAATAAACGCTGCTGAAGTGCGATTTAGTGCGTTTATGTAACAAGTATATCTCCAACATTTATTAGATTTGCTAGAAATATTTATGAATGTCTCCAATAGACCTACAGAGTGATATTAATGCATCCTGAAGTAAAGTGAAGTAAAATGGCTATACAACCTGTTTGCTGGCCTCGAGCACCACACACCTGTCAGTCAGTTAGCATTATCAGCAATTTTTTTTTCTTTTTTACATTTTCCCCAAATTATGTTTAACAGAGCAAGGAAATTTTCACAGTCTGATAATATTTTTCTTCAGGAGAAAGTCTGATTTGTTTTTATTTCAGTAATATAAAGGTTTTTTTAAGGTCAAAATCATTAGCCCCTTTAAGCTTAATATTTTTTAAATAGTCTACAGAACAAACCATCATTATCCATTAACTTGTCTAATTACATTAAACCTTACCTAGTTAAGCCTTTAAATGTCACTTTCAGCTGTACAGAAGTGTTAACTGCCATCATGACAAAAACAAAATAAATCAGTTATTAGAAATTAAAACTATTATGTTTAGAAGTGTGTTGAAAATGTGTTGATTTCCTTTCCGTTAAACAGAAATTGGAGAAAAAATAAACAGGGGGGCTAATAATTCAGGGGGTTTATTTATTTATTTATTATTCATTGCCATATCAGCAACTTAGGGCTATTTCATGGCAAAATGGATATACATAAAATATTACATGACAAAAACAAATTGTAACCTCTGATTTAAGTTAATATGATTTAGTTATTATGATTTAAAGCAACATTTTGTCATTATTTTTAAATATTACAGAATAAATTGGTCAATTACCCATGCCAAATTTAATAAATACGGTTTGGTATATATTTGGCCCACAGCCCTCTATCAAGTTTGGTTTTTGGCACTTTATAGGAAACGGTTTGGGCACCTCTGGATAAGTGCATAGGGATGCACCCTTTCAAATTAAGTGCAGAGTATGACACAAAACAACTTCCCTGTTTTAAGGATAATTGTCCTAAGTGAGTTGTGTTCTTCAAAATCCTTCATTCCAAAATGGCCAATTTGGAGCACATAGGTTTCAAATAAATTCTATATGGCGAGCATTATTTTTATTCATTTTTTTACTTTGAAGTGCCATTTGGAGGGCAACATATACCATTTGGAACACACCTCATGTCCTTTCTCAACTTTGTTGGGTCACTAGATAGACCAACATACTGCATGTCACCAACATTCCCTGTGGCTTGCAGCCAGAAAAAAAAAAAAAAAAATTCACAGGAAGTTGCTTGCTTATTGTAACGAATGTTCACTTGTCACTTCTAGTGTGAATTGGTTTTAAAAAAAATTTTTTTGCTTGCTGAAGTGTTGTATAAAATATAATTTACTCAATTTGTTTTGCATTTTGTGTGATATTACTTTATAATATCTAAAAATATTTCAGCAGCAAAGCGATTTCTCTGTCCATTTCCTTGCCCAAGATACTAGAAATCAATACAGAACAATGGAAGGAGAGATGTTCGTGTCACAAATACATCAGCAAGCCTCTAAATCTGTGTCTAATTAGTGACAAGTCAATAACCCAATTTGGCACAACTCTTGTAAGCTCATAAACTAAAAAAAGCAACCCACATAAACTAAGAAAACCAATTGCTCAGTTGAGTCAGCAAAAATGGCTACAAGAAAGGTGGAGATTTAATGTGGCAAATGATCTGTAATGAATGACCCAATACTGCTCTCTCGCAACACAGAAACAGGACAAAATGTAGATAATATTGGTTTAACAAGCAGTCGGGCAAAACGAAACTGCTGAAGTCTTGAAAAAGGTCTTGATTTGAGTATAAAAGAAAAAAAATGCAAAGTTTTTTCTCTCTGAACTTTCGGAAACACAGCACCTAGAAAAACACAATATCCCTTCAGATATGCAACATTAGTACAAAGTCAACATTGATGCAAGAGCTGGAATTATTTGTCGAAAAGTACTTCAAGCAATGTATTGGCATCCAGGGAGAATCACTGCTGCTTCTGACTGGAAAACATTGGCAGTGAAGGATCGAATAGCCATGTAGGGCAGGACTTTGCAGAGATGCCATGGAGATTAATGTGCTGAGATTGACAGCAGCCTGGCAGATTTATGCTTCTGGATTTTGTAATTATTTATGGAATGTGCTGTGGTTCCAGTTCAGATATTTGTTCACAAAACCCCATAAAATTTTCAATTAGCAGCAAGAGCCTAATTTAGCTTAAGTTCATGCTATCAGAATTTAAAATTTAACAGAAAACCAAATTGTCATTCTTTTGTTATTTAAAAAAATCCTACTAGAATGACTTAAGACTCTAAATAATCCTTTCCAAAAAAGTTAAATTTTCACGATCATTTAGAGCTGGGTGATAAAATCGGTATAGTTATTTATTGACCGTACACAATTGACAATATTGATAAAAAATAAATAAATAAAGATTTTGTTTCGGTATGAAGCACTATAATTTTATTAAAATGTCCGTGGCTTAGAAGCAGTGGCAATAAACTTGGGGTGTAAGTTTGCCATTTCCAAAGGAGCCGCCAACTTGCACGTTGCGCATATGGGAACAATGTGCATTGTAAATGGTGAAGGAATCCAATATATACGGATGTGACTTAAGGTTAGAATAACATCACATGCAAAAATAGCTGTGGTGAGCAGATTGTAAATAAAAAAAAAAAAAGAATGTAAGGATGCCCCCTAAATGGCTTTTTGTTTTCTTTTCTTGTGCATCCCAGCCACTAGCTCCCCATCTGAAAGATTTTTTAGCATAGGGGTAACATAGTAATCCAACATTACAATTTGTAATGTTGCAATGTTTATTTGAATAATGATGGCTGGTTCCTTAACTTGAAAGCTCAGATTTGATTATCATAACGTGTTGTTGACAGAGTTTGAGGTTTACTGTATCATTATTATTCACACTTAAAGTTTGCTTTGATTGCTCAGTATTTACGGTTTACCATTGCACACACTTTGTAACATTTTTTTGATCAAGTTTAAAGTCTCTTTAGCACTTATGTTTATTTTATTGTAAAGAGACCAGATATTTTGTTAAAATATTTTTGTTTTTGACTATTAAAACTATTTGCCTTGCTGGTATGCTGGTAATTAAAATAAAGTGTCTTTAAAAATCCTAATATTTCTAAATGTATTGTTGAAAATATTTGATAATTGTCGATATTGAATGATATGAAACATGATATTATGAAAATAGTTTTTGCATTATAGCCCAGCCCTATGATCACTTATTATTTTATGTATCTTAATAAACACAAAAAGGTCAGAATAGGTATGTTGTAAAATACTTTACATAAACACATCTTAAAATGAGCATTTTCCCCATGCTTAGACATTTTATTTGAACAATTTGAAGTAATTTAGATTTAGGCATTATACTTGCATTTAATATCCTTTTTATTTATATGCAAATCACGTGACCTCTAAATAACGAAAGACAAAACATTTAAATGATTAAGATATTTATAAAACATTTGAATATTTGTAGTTAAAATATTAATAAAATTAATAATATTTTAATTACAACAATAACAAACTTGCAAAAACTTCCAGTAAATATTTTGCCTCTCAAAGTTTTCACATCCTACACACATCACCTTTAAACATGCCTGACATTTACTATTTCTAAACTACGCCATGACATACAACAGACGTAGCATCACATCAACTAGGATAAATGCTATATGCAGTGCCCATTTAAACAGAGAGGAAAGTTTATGAGACGTAATGAGAACGATTTAGTGGTGGAGCTGTCATTACAGACAAGCGTCTCATCATGTTTTATTGACAACACGCATCTAGAGTTCGCCAGCAGGGAGGCAGTAACCCAGAGGCTACAGATTGAACAGACGCAGGAAGCTAATGTGCTAATGCTGCCGCTTAATGACTCAGTAAGCGCTCAGCAAACTGTCCACTATAATAAGAAAGAACATCCTGTTCAAAAAAAGCAACGTCGCTGTAAGTGATGCAGTTATCTGTTCATTGCCAATTACGGACATTATAACTTCAGGTTTTTTTCAGTTATTTTGCATTTATTGGTTTGTTTATTTGTTTTAACTACCAGTAGCAGGTTTGGGTTGATTTAATGCTTGATAAATTGATGAAATAATGAACGATTGCTGTATATAAGTGTCTAACTCACAATGTGTGAAACTAATGTGGTTTTACTTGATTAAACTATTGTGGGGGGATATCCACAGTAGTTAGTGTGGTTCGATTTTACAAAACTTAAATCTGGAGACATAAAAAATAAATATGATTTTAAAAAACAAGAACTTATCTTAAATCATATCTGGCAAAGCATTGCAACTTGTTTAAAGCATTAGGTTTTCATTTAAGTAAAGCCTAAGAGTGTGAACAATGTTGTGGGACTTTATTTATTTTAACATTAATGTACTAGTGTTATTAAAACCAAAATGTCAAGGTTATTCGTTATCAAAACCAATCAATGATTAACAACATGGCAATCTTGCCAATAAAGCATGATGGGACTATAATGGGTTATGAATTTATGAATCACCCAAACCATTCTAACAAATCAGTAAAACATGCACAATAAACTTAAAATAAGGCAACAAAATAAAAAATTAGGTGCATGAGTTACTAAAAAAAATGTTAGTGAATTTGCAGGGCTTAACCATAAGGACTGCCCAATGGTCCAGGGCCAGCACGCGAGATGCTCGGGACAGTAGACAGAATAACTACTGTCGTAGCATGGACATTATGCCCTTATCAGATTGGATGTTGCTTGTGAGCACATTTTTTTCCAAAATCTAGTAACAACCAGGACAGCGAAAACACAGCAACATCAAATTATGAGGCTAAAAGAAAATGTTTCTTTCCAACGTCTTGGGAGCAGACATTCACCTGGGTACAACAATGAAAAATGTAAAGTGATATTTTGCAGTTTGTCGCCAGTTTGGCAAGTCAGCCACCTTTTGTTAAATAATTTAGAACTGCAATAATATAGTTGCACATTTTCCATACTGCTCTTTTTGTTTGCATATGACTTTAGATTTTGCTCATCATACATTTAATTTTTTTTTAATATTTAAAAGATTCACAGACATAATTTTTGACACATTATTTAAAATATATGGCTAAGAAATAGCTATTAGTCTTTTTTTTTGGTTGGGCAAGTGAAAATTTTGGCAGGGCAAGTAAAAATCTGGCCAATTGGGCCAGTAGAAAAAATCTTTACCTTTGAACCCTTATTTGCGGGATTAAAATATTACTTTGTAATATGCACATGATGCGTAAAGCTCTGCAGTTTACGATTCTGAAAGAAAATGTAAATTTCACTCTGATTATATGAGAGACTTAAATACAGATATGGAGGTATAAGCTGGTCTTACACCATGCACTATGTACTTATGCTCACACACTCAACAGCATAGTACATGCATGTAGTGTTTTCCCAAATGGAGCACTAATGTTTTTTAACTAAGCAGAAATTAAACCGTTTCCTTGATGACGTTTTTCAGTTGCCAAATCAGTAAAATAAATGAACTATCAAATAATACCTGTCATGAGTATAACCGCATTCACAATCGGGAGGCGCTATAATCACTCTCGCAGGAGAATTTTGCTTTCAGCATCCAAAATAAATAAAGTTATTCAACATGTGCGTCCGATAGCTCCGCACCTTCCACTACGTAAGCAAACCTGTGGTCGTTGAGTGAGTGAAGTGTCCATCATTACACACTTTATTTTACCGGCTGAATGAGTGCATCCGGGTAATTAAAATGCACTTATTATTTTTAGTTTTCCGTGTGAACGTACTACTTACACTATTTATACTACAAAATGGCGTAGAACAGTACATAAGTATGCGATTTGGGACGCAGCTATATAGTTCAATATTTTGCAATAAACACAAAAACAATGTTTGTTTGTTTTCCCCCATTTTCATTTTTAAGATATGACATGTTATGTTTGTCAAGTGTGTGCCAATGTTTCTACACATTTTATTTCTGCTATTCTGCCAAAACGATTATCAACAACAGCACAAACTTCAAATGAAAAACCTTGAGCATGCTAATTGGCATATTTAGAACACCACACATTCAAAAGAAAGTAAGAAAAACAAAAAGACTACAACAATAATACCTAATAAAGGTTTTATCGCATACATATAAATGTTAGTCTGGACAGAAAAATTTATTGGCATACAATTGTGCTGATATAAACTGCTCTATTAGTGTGATAGTTTCAAATAACTTAACATAAGAAAACAGATTCATCAGTGATTTGGTTTGTCCTCATTAAGATAAAGTAAACAGACATGAAAGCATTTGAATTGGAAACTGCCTAAAAACAGCGAGGAAACAGTCTTTCCTAAACTAAAGGAAGCGACACAAGCCCTGAAGTCAGACAGGAAGTCCATGCAGCAGGACACCAGCTGACTGACATCATGACACTCACTCGCACGCACGCATCATCAATGCTCCTTACAAATCCTCAAGGGCCATTATATAGTCCAAGGTGCACACATCTATTTTCTCAAGGCGGCGGCGTGAAAGCTCAAGATCCTCCAGGCTGCCCTCAAGACCTGACTGGTTTCCTGCAGGCCGTCTCACCCCCTGCGGAGAGGCACGGAGACAGATCGCTCCATCGACTGGAGCGGACATTCAGGAATTGGGCCGAAAACGTGCAGGAATTCCCTGACAGAGACATAATGGCCTCCGGAGCACGGCGGCTCCTTTGGATTTGTTCCCTTGACTTCACACATCTTCCCATCCCCTCCTGAGCCTCAGAAACGCCCTGCCAAAGAGGTCAGCGCTCAGGGTCGTCAGTCACGTCACAGGGCCACTTCCTGTCGATATTCAGCTTGATGTGTTCATCCCCAACATGTGGATCTGCACTTGCATTTGTATGCCTCTGGATCACTGCCACTCTTCCTCTCTCCTCACCTGCGGCTCCGCGGCAGGATTCCTCTGACATTCCCAGATCGTAAAACTCACGAGGATGTTGTTTCTGGTCCTACCTCCCCCCTCTGTTGTATAGCGTGTGAACCAGTCGTTCGGTCGACAGACCCCATGCATCCTCTGAGGGTGAGTCCATTTTGTCTTGGTTGAAGGCCAGAGAGGGCAAGTTGCACCAAGGGTTTCAGATGACGAAGATGTGCAATACTATATTTCTTTTGGTGTGTTTTCTTAGCTTCTCACCACAGTTTCTAAATCTCCAAGCATCTATTCTGTAGAGTTGTTTAGTAAAGTATAAAGCCACCTTTCCACTGCACACGACATTCAGGCACAACTGTCGGACTATGCCCCTTTGTGGCAGTCGCACAGAATTTTCAGTTTTGTCCTGCACCATGTGAGCACTATTCTGCAGTGTCGAAGTAAAGAAGTACAAAAGCAAGAAACTTTATTTTCTGTGTGTTCACCACGGCTGAATGAATGAATACTAGCCCACGCACGGACCTGCTTGGACAACACTGAAAAACATCACATCCGGTCGGCTGGTCGCATACAGTCTAGTCACAGGAGTTCAAATTTTTTAACGGATCCGAATTTTCCACATACGGAAATGATCAGAGCTCCACGCAGCTCCCGGACTACTCTCCATTAGAAATGAATGACTTCCGGTATGTCGCTTGTCACTTCTTGTGGAAAGGAGGCTTAAGGCCTTAAGCCTGCAAGTCTGTTCTGTTCCTGGCATATCAGTATCATTAAGCTTTTTTTTTTTCAATACTGAATGGTTGATGGGTTTTTTTTCTATAATAGTTTCTATCAAAATATGCCAATTAAACATATGCACAAAACTGCAATATTACATAAAACATTTGTGAATACAGTACAGTTTCCATCCAATGAATCAAAGATGACTAAATTCTCACTTTCTGACAGGGCTGCACGATATTGTAAAAACTTTGTTTTGTGATAGATTTTTTCTCTCCAATATATATTGCAATATATTTCACCAGATGACTTAAAAAGCTCTATTTGCAAATTCATTACTTGGGATAATTTTGTAGGGTAGTGAAATAGTTTTAACGTAATTTATTATATACAATCACAATCATAAATAAACACAACTGAACAAAAGAAAGTGAAATAAACCGCGCTCTATGGTTTTCTGGAGAGAGCAACAGTATTCAGGTTCAGAAATTGAATAATCAAATGTAAAATAACACTGTATAGTCTTCTTCACCATTTAAATTATTTAAGAAAATTAATCTTAATGAAACTTCTTTATGCACTACTAAAATGCTTTGACCTGTGGTTTCTGGTCATCTACTGTATAATCCTGACTCAACATTGCATGTCTTGTGATGTGAATATTGCAAACACACATATTGCGACATCGATGCTCAAACAATATATTGTGCAGCCCTACATCCCGATAAACTGACACCAAATACCAAAAAGAAAAAATAGAGTTTGCTGTGGTAGAAGCAACCCTGATCCTTTTTGCTTTATAATAAATGACTAGTGCCTTATAGAAGAAGATGACAAAATGCAATAAATGCAGGGTGGTTTTTGGAGGAGTGAGATTGCTCATTAGAAGCTCAGCTGCTCAAAATACACATAAAACAGATGACTGGAAAAATAGCTCATGGCCACTTACTGTTGAACTGCTAGTAAATGTAAACGTAATCAGCCAATCTCACAAAAATAACAACTCAAAAGCCAGATCATCTACTGAATTTTCACAGCACACAACCATTTCTAGAGTTGAGCTAGAAAGGCAACTCATTTGAAGAAGAGCACTTGTTACAACCAAAGTCTACAGGACTGCATCTCTGAATGTAAAACACATCAAACTTGAATGAGCTAAAGCAGCAACAGAAGAACACGTTGACTCCTTTTAAGAACAGCAAACTGAGGGTAAAATTCACTCTCACCATTTCTATTGGACATAAGTAGACTGGGAAAAGGCCACCTGGTCTGATGAGTCTGCCATGACAATCAAATGGTAAGGTTAGAAGAATTTGAAGTAAACAGCATAAAAGCACTGACCCATCCTGCCTTCATCTCGCATCCGTGGTTCAGGCTGTTGATGGTCTAATGGTGTAGGGGATATTTTCTTGGCACACTTTGGACTCTTCAGCACCAACTAAGCCTGGTTTAAACATAACCGCCTTCCTGTAGATTGCATATCCATCTCACCTCTTTGATCACGTGTGCGCATTTTGGCTGCTTTCAGCAGGATAAAGCATCACAAAGCTCAAATCATCTGAAACTGTTTCTTGAGCATGACAATGAGTATACCATATTTACATGGCCCCCAATCCTGAGATCCCAAATCAATACAGCAACTATGGGATGTGCTGGAATGGGAGATTGACATTACAGGTGCATGATGGCCAACAAATTTGCAGCAAATGATTAAAGATAATAGGACTGGGTGATCACTGATTAATCAGAATTTAAAAAAATAAATAAATAAAATAAAAATGTGATTGAATAAAGCGGAGAGTGTCATGCACATATTAACAGGAAAGTACAGTTTTGTGATCAGTAAATTGAAGGATTCGGATTTCTGCTTTCCAATCCGTCTCATCATGGACCAACGTTTATCCTTTTCATCATCCTGTTTCTCAGTATTTAACTGTGAATTGATTTTAACTAATGAATAAGTTAAAACTGCTTACTGTAAGAATGTTCTGTCCTTGTTTCTCTTTTTGCCTGTCTATTTTAACTTTGTTTTCTGGAGACACAAAAACCAGGTCATAGGTCATGGAGATCTCTCTCTCTCTCCCCATACAGAGGAGAAGAAGACACCTGTTCTAGTTGTCCTGATATTGCCTATAATATTATAGCTGTTTGATTGATCTATTTTTGAGTATAATAAATTTTAATGTAATTCCTTTTTGTGTGGAGACAGACTGTGTGCAGCCAAGATATTGCAGCAGACTGTTGATGGAAACAGTCTTGAACCAGCCTGATAACACAGCTGAACGTACAAGAAACATCCTTGAGTCTTTAACACAGATGGTCTTTTGTGTCTATTGTTTTCCTGGTTTAGCTTTTTACAGGTCGGAGATCAGCTCCTAATAACTTAAGGCGACCTCACCTCTAGGCATCAGGTCGCCATCCATATCTGGAGACAGATACAATGCTTTCTTTGACGCACGCATTAAGGCCATCCATATCTGGAAGTAGATACTATGTTTCTTTGACGCATGTATTTAGAATTGTCTATTTCTGTTGTAACCAATGAGAACTGTTTACCTGGATCCCACCCTTTCTGGACTTGTGTAAAGAGTATAATTGTTCGATTGTTGAAACTGTAAGCAGAGTGGCCTAGGAACTCATTGAGAGTGTTGAAGCTGGCTTCTGCGAATGAAACTGCAAACTATCTTCAGTAAACTTAATTTATTTTTTTTAAATCTCTGACTCCGGCTCTTCTTCATCAACCAGACTGGTCATTCTTTGGGTTAAACTGTAAACTATCCCTACAAAATCTCCTCCAAAGGACAGAAGGCGCTCTAGTGAAAAAACTCCAGACAACCACAAAAAAAAGAAACCCAAGAAATCATAGCCATGCATTACAAACTGTATATTTAACTGCTTTTATTGATATTCAGGGTTACTAACCACACTATTACAGAATTTTGCAAGTTTGGAGTAAAAAAGATGTTACTAGATGTAGTATTTTCCGTAGTTCACTAAGAAGGTAAGCAACCAGTTGTGATTATCACAGCACAATTATCTTAAAGTCATTATTGTGTGATTAAATCAATTTGATACTGAAAGTGATGTTGCCATGTAGTAAATGCTGCTCCACATGAAGCATGTCCTGGTGGTTTATATGAACCAGCTTTACTGACCAAATGCCCATGAAAATGTTATATTAGCCCAGGCCAAGAAAATAACATGTCAAAATGGACCAAAACTTCATGGGAACGTTTCCAAGCATCTTGAATCCATGCATAGAAGAATGAAGAAAATTCTGAGAGAAAAATTTTAGTACAACCCAGTTTTAGCAAGTTGAGCTGATGAATCACACAAATACCATTACAAAGTAGGGTTGGGCGATGTCGACCAATTTGGCATCGTACAATGTCTAATGTGAAACATCGCGATGGACGATGGCATCATTGTCATAGGCGGAGGTGAATTAATTATTTATGAATAAATAATTAATTCATAAATTAATTATTTGTAGCCTACCGATTCAACTACCTGACCCGCATGGTCTTTGTTTTACCCATAAACAAATCATAAATAAACAGATAAGTTGCACACAAATTACCACCTGTCAATTACTTTTGCGCAGGAGGTTGGTCGGTAAAAAAGGTGCACAACCAACAGTATCTGAGATTTTCACAAAAATTACTAAGTACAAGTGTGAAAGTGAAAGACTGAAGCAGTGTACTGATGCTGTGATACGTTACCTGATAGATTCAAAAGACAGAAGAGTTGTTAAACAGAGACAAGATTAATAAAATATTACGTTATTACTTAATATTAACAACTATATGAGACGCGATCCAGCGGTACATCCTTGATAAACTGTCCGACATACACTGCACTCTCGAGCTCAGACGAGCGCATGACAGTATGTGTGGCTGTGTGCGTGTGTGTGTGTGTATGTGTGGTCACATGATGTGCATTTTCAGCAGACGGAGGGCTGTTCAGAAATGCTAGGTAAAACACGGTGTGGATGTGGATCATTTTTGTTCTAAAATGGCATTTTAATAAGACGTATTAGTGTAAACAGGGCCTAACTATGTACTTTTCGCGAGCGGGTTTGCGACGGGGGTGGGGCAGAGGATCGGCGATGCTAACTCAGCAATGTATTGTCTCTATTGCCCATCTGCGATGGACGATGGCATCATCTTTCGGCCCAACCCTATTACAAAGTTTGCAGTACATACAGCACACAAATATGTTTAGCTTTGCACTTTTTTTTTTACATCTATTACAGCAAATGTGACAGGATACAAGTTAATATATACTGCTATATATCCATTATGCTACTATACAAAATAAACCAGATTTAACGCCCATGAACTGGGACTCCTGTTGTGTGTATGTAGTTGTACTGATGCAGCTGTGGTGATTCAAGCGGTTATTAATTACAGAAATTTCAGTATTTTCTTTAGAACAGACATGCTCTTTTTAAAAACACTTAAACTTGTAAAACTCATTCTTGAGGTACAGATGATCATAGAGAGTTGGAACAGATCTTTTAATCCCAGTTTCTTTGCAAATCCTATTCAGTGGATACTAATAAGACATATTATTATGAACTTTTCAATCAATTCTGTGGGCGGAAAAAAACCCATCACGTTGCGTAAAAAAAAAAAAAAGACTTGTATTTATTTCACTCTAACATGACTGCTGGACACTAAGGCTGTGCATTTTGGGGAAAATATCTAATTGCGATTATTTATGACATATTGCGATTTCACTTTGACTTGCGATTTAATTTCGTAGTCAAGCTTCAGCTCAATAATCTGTATTGTAGCTTTTTTCTGCTAAAATGCAGTGAGTGTTAGTTAAAAAGGAACTGAAAAGATATTAACCTACTTAAATACTTGTCAAATTTGTTTTTAAAAATTATAATTTGAAAAACTAATTTTTCTCTAGAGCAAAGAGTGAGCAAAAATAAAATGACCTTACTTTTCTGTAAACATGTTGAACTGAAAATTAGGGAGATAGTGTAACTTATACAAACAAAAGAGAAATATAAAAATACAGAACACGCAGCAAACTAACATGGCTAAAACAACTCTGAAATTGTACGAGGCTGAGTGTCACTTTCAATACTTTCAATTGACTTTTTAGCAAGACGCTCTTCATTTAGCCGCCTGTGGTGCTTTTTTAGGTGCTGGTTGTTGTATTTCCTCATGCTGTGGCAACAATTCTGGCAAATTATCTGTTTTTTTTTTTTCAGTGTCTGTGACTTTGAAACTAAAAGTTTCCCATATTACCAATGTTCTTTGATGTTAATGAATCTATTAATGCTTCTGAAGCGGCAGACATCATTCCACTTATCCGCGCTTTCCTGTTTGATTGTTTTTTTACTTTTTATTGTGGGCGTTCCGCATAGTTCAGTTGCACAATTCTGATTGGGCAGAACAAAAGTGTGCCAACTCAATTGGTTAGTAAGACTATCACATACAGAGGGGAGTCGCGTTTGCTCTGGGCGGGTGTGATTAAATAAAACATAATTCATATTGCAGCCTCCTGCGTTTAGCTAATCACAATGTTTCAAATCGCGATTATGATTCAATTTCGATTAATCGCACACCCCAAGTGGACACAGCATACCTACACACAGTTCTGTCCAAACCCTATAAAGTTTAGAAAAAAGGAAAAAAAAGAAATTTTTTTTTAGAAAAAAATAAATAAATTATATATATATATATATATATATATATATATATATATATATATATATATATATATATATATATATATATATATATATATATAAAATGTACAAAAAGTCATTTGAACAATACATTATTATGAACAACCCTCTAGAGTCCTTTAAACTAGAAAATAGCTGCATTTGTTAGAGTGCAAGCAAGCTTCCATTAAGATACAAAAGACATGTATTAAAGATGAACAATGAAAGATGTGGTCAGTATTAGAAAGCCTCTTGCCAATTAACCAACCAGAATTAGGTATTCCAAAGAAATACCCAAAACACTGTGTAAATAAATTGTCCAATGGCAAAAACTGTAACTAACACAAATAAAAGTGACATTAACACTGCAGTCACCTTACTGGCTGTAACAAAGTAGTGCCGCATGCACCATGAAACAACACGTGCAATATGTAAAGCTCTTCAGCAAACAGCCCTAATTTGAGTCTTAATTACCTTTGACTGGCTCCAAGTACACTTAGGAGAGGCTCCCTACTGCCCAGAGTCCTCGTTCTCCTTATTCAATAATAAACAAACATATGCACTCAAACCCAACCACACGCACATGCACACTCATTTAATACACCCCACCAGAAGTAGATTTAAGACACTCTCTCCATAGTTTCCTGTTTACTACTGTTTACCACTCATTAGCTTTGGCGCTGGGTGTTTGGATGCTCTCACAGGAAAGACTGGCTCTCTGTCGGCCTGACTGTCTGTCTTTCATTCCATCCCCCTTGCTTTCTCTTTCCACTGTCTGGCCCGCATGAGTCTGTCACAAATGGATACACAGACAGGATGGTCTACACAAATGGCTGCCAGAAACGCACAAAAGGAGTGAGAGAGAATAAGTGCTGATGTTAAGAGAAATGAAGTTTTTTTTCCCCCCCATGGTGCCGCAAGAGCTGAGAGGTCAACAACTGCTGACTACTAATATGATAATCGACTGAAAGAGGATTGATTTATTTTGTGTGATGAAGCAGAAACATCCACTTCATCTGAAGTAACACACAGTGGCCACAAAATATATTTGAAGTCTTAAACCGCACTTACAAATTCATGAATTTCATTGCATTAGCATTATATGAAACCATTCGGCATTCATTTTAAGAAACGGAGAGAGTAGAAAGAGAGCAGGAACACAAAGTAAAATACGTAGTTAGGATTAGCCTGGATCCTTCACAGCAAGCCAATAGGATTCATTTCTTTCAGGGTTATTGTGGAAAATAAGCGATGTGAGCAATAAATGTTTATGATTCTCACATGTACAACTTTATCTTCAATTATGAATTTAACAGACAACCTGCATATGTAGCACAATGTTTATTTTCAATGATTAATGCTGGCATGGTGGCTCAGTGGTTAGCACTGTCACCTCACAGCAAGAAGGTCGCTGGAGTTTGCATGTTCTCCCTGTGTTTGCGCGAGTTTGCATGGGGTGCTCCGGTTTTCCCCACAGTTTAAAGACATGAGGTACAGGTGAATTGAATAAACTAAATTGGTCGTAGTGTATGTGTGTGAACGTGAGGATGGGTGAATATGGGTGTTTTCTAGTACTGGGTTGCAGCTGGAAGTGTATCACCTGTGTAAATCATTTTCCGGATAAGTTAGCGGTTCATTTCACTGTGGTGCCCCTGATGAATAAACGGATTAACCCAAAGGAGTATGATTGAATGAATGAATGAATTAATTAATTAATGCTTCAAGAATGATTAGCCTTACCCTTCACAAAAAGTCAAAAGGATTGTTTTCTCATTGCTTTTGAGTAAGCTATACGTGACCAACAATAACTTATTAAATATCTATGGGATAAGGGATATTCAGCTTAGTCCCATTTTATAAAGATCACAAACGCCACCAACATAAGGCTCCAGACCACGATTTAGTAGTTGGAAAACTTGAGTTAGAATAGTTTACAAGAGATTATAAGCATGGAATGCTGTGAACACAGACTAGTGAGTAGGGCTGCAGGATACTGGAAAAACTAATCCAATTTTTTTTTTTTCTGAGATAAATATTGCAATACAGTTTCACAAGATGATTAGCTCTATTTGAGTTTTCCGGGGAGTTTAACATTATTCAGGTACAGTAAAAATGCAAGAAATGCTTTTCTTTCTTTGCATTGTCCTGTTTCAAGTCCAACTATAGATTTTTTAGATAAAAATACTGCAGTTTTTTTACCTTTTGAGATGAAAAATTTAAAAGTATTATCTTTAAAAAAAACAGAAAAAATTAGCCAATAGGCAAGTAAAATGAAGATATTCGAACTAGAATAAAAGACAAAAAAAATCTAAGAGATTTTATTTGAACAATTTCTGTCTAAATGATTAAATACAAATAATTTGTCACACCTTCAAACATCATAATTTTTTGTTCCTAATGTTTTAAACTCTCTTTGAATGCTCAGTCACAGGCCTTAACAGCACGTGCAAAGGATAAACCTTCACTCTATTATGGTTAAACAGTGATGCTACAAATCACATTCTCTAGTTCCTTGCCAACTATAATTCAGACTAAGATATTGCAAATTTTGTGATGCGACTATTGCAGACACATACATTGTGATATCAATGCTGAAATTATATATTGTACAACACTACTAGCGCGTAAGTGTATTATTTGGTGTGATATTGAATGTACTTCAAAACCTTTTTAGTTACATTTTAGCTAACTGTATCAGAATTATATTAAAATAAAATAAAATGTCAAAATCTCTTAAACTTGTGTTTACCAGACGATTAGCAAAATACCCATTCAAAAACATTAACTTCGGGGAAAAAGGAACCGAAAGTGTAAATTCACAGCAGCACCTCTATATTTATTTAATTTGTGCTAATGCTAACTAGGCAGACTCTATCCTGAATTTGAAGTATATTTTGTCGAATCCCCATTACATTGCATCTTTCTGGTCACCACCTCTAACGCCTATATCATCACATTCTTCATACATCCTTCCACATTTGCACATTTGAGTCTATATCGGTCTCGTCTTTCCAGTGTCTTTCAATCTGTCTGCACTCATTTGTTCTCTCAATCCTTTCCGCTCTCTCTCTCTCTCTGTTGACAGTAATGATGAGCTATGTTCAGTCAGGCTGGAGATGAGAGACACATCAATCTGTCTCTTCTGACACACTTTACATTTGATTTGTTTTCACTGGGCCAGAGTTCCACACTAAAGCTTCGAAAGGAAAGTGAGAGAGCGGTATCATTCAAAAGGTATCAGAGACTCATATAGATGCTAAGCTTTAACGCACCAGAAACTTTATGTTCCCACAGTCACCTAAAAAGAGCAGCAGACCTTTATGTTACCTTTTGAGATTCATTTTGAAGAACACATGGAGTTCAGAGGCATAATTTTCTCCTCTCTTATTTCAGAACCATGTGTTTGTGCTGGTGTTGTTGTACTGCAGCTGTTGGTGTGTGTGAAAGTGTGTGTTTGTGTGGCCGCAGGCGGTGTGTTCTGCAGTAATGGGAACGGTGTTTGAGGCTGAAACTGTATTAACAGGATAATTGAGTTGCTCAATCAGGCGAAGCTGAATTCTGTAAAGATTTGTAGAGTTGGGCTGAATAAACCACCTCAGCCTTTCTCTTGTACCCACTTTCTGCTTTCCTTTCCTTACTTTATTACACTCCACCTATTCTCTGCCACACAAACATTTGATGCAATTTGAGTAAAGGGTTCCACACAAATGTAGTGGTTTCATGCTAAAATAATAAAGTTTACTCCAGTACAATGTAGAATTTACACCACCCCCAAGCCTAATCCTCACATAAACCTGTTGACATCTGTATATTTCAAACTACTGGACTCAAAAGAAGTTTCAAACTCAATTTCTAAAGTCTTTCTAATCACAAACTCGAATTTTAAGTTAATCTTACATAAGAATATATATATATATATATATATATATATATATATATATATATATATATATATATATATATATATATATATATAAAAGAATATATATATATATATAAAAGAATATATATATATATATATAAAAGAATATATATATATATATATATATATATATATATATATATATATATATATATATATATATATATATATATATATATATAAAAGAATATATATATATAACCCAGTGGTTGAGATCGTTCATACAATTTACCCACATTTTGGTTAAAGCACCAAGAATTGGGAATGATTGGAAACAATTCTCCAAGTATCAATCCAACTGAGCATTTGGTTGATGTCTACAACCAACAACTTTGACTCTCAGCCGTTTTATCTTGAAAGTTGTTAAGGGATCTGCTGCTAATGTGGTGCCAGATTTCACAGGGCAACTTTAGGTATAATGCAGATTCCAAGGCTTTTTCGGCAGCGGATGGAGGACCAACAATTTATTAGACAGGTGAACAGTGTTTTTGCTCACTAGTGTGGTGTTCCATTTATAGCAATCTTAGAAGCCGATCAAACCGAATGAGCTTTTCCATTCTAAAAAGGTGAGGTGTACCACACTGCCTTTTTTGTTGTTTTGTTGTTGCAGTTCGCCTTCTAAGTCAATAGCCAGCGACTGAATCAGCTGGGTATTGTGCACGAGTGTGGCTGTTGATATTGGTATAATTTTAGTATTTAATAAGATTGTGAAATTCAAGATTTAAATTATATTTAATTTGTTTATTGCCATCTGCACAGTAAGGAAACAATTTTCTCTGTACAATGACGTTCTTTGCCACCACAGTGAAGTCATACACATATACACAGAAGTATATATAATGTATATATATAAACGTAAACAATGTACAAATCTTAACATTTGTGAGTTATACAGCAGCACAGGAAAACTCAAAACAGCGACCACTAGTCTCTCTTCCATCTCTAAAACTCTCTGCAGTCTACTTGACAACACAAACACTGTTGTCACCTTAACGGAAATCCCGCCTCTGCCTTCATTTGATTGGTAAATGAAAAGACGCAATTGGTGTTACACGCTTCTTCCGCTCAGAGTTTACTTTTTTTTTTAATTCTAAAAAGTAACCTCTCAACGCAAAAAGCGCGTTCGGTGTGATCAGCCCCTTATAAGTAATATATCGAATATCAAGATTTTCAAAAGACTTTGTGTTTTTGACGTTCACTCCAGCAACAAGTAAACCCTTATAGATAATCCAAAGCATTTTCAGTTTAAAACTCCTGATGTTCATAGACCTCAAAGTGGTGTTAAAAGCCCAAAGCATATTCAACATGATCTCACAGCAATTCATAACTTTTTGGTTTAGTTGCAAATTCGTATGAATTCATACAATCTCATTTCTACAATTTATTACAATTTCCTAATGCCGCAATGACGGTTGGGTTTAGGGGTGGTGTTGGGTGCCACGCCTCCTTTTTAAAATCGTATAATTTCGCAGAACTAAACTCATGCAACTTCAAACGAAATAGCCACTAAACTGACAAAACACGATATAGTTATGTTTCCTTGTGAGATCAGGCTGGCAGTTCACTTTGAGCATTACATTTTTTGCAGTAATAAGTTTATCCAAGTTTAAGTTTTTGATTGGTACACCCCCAGAAGCAAACTTCAGAATACAATCAAAGCATTGGAGGGAGCTCAGAAAGAGTCTTGTTTTGATATATTTTTATAGTATAATTTATATAGTATTTTGTTTTACTCCAAAGAAATACTATTTTTAATTAATAGTAGTAAAATTATAAAACGCATTATAATCCCCCATTAATAAAAGGAAGTTTTCATAAGATTTTTTTTGGTAATGAACATCATGTCACAACTGCTGTCAAGCCATCTGAACCCAAATGATTCCACGTTTCCTGTGTGTTGTGAACAGAACAGGCTTCCACTCTCAGAAGAGAGTATGAACGTGGCCTGTGAGACTTTACTGACGGTTGATATAAACTATACCTTCTCTCTCTCTCTCTCTCCAGATGGTAATGTTCTCTTTCTCGTCCCTGTGCAGACTCAGCTCCTGTATGGAAGGAGATTTATGGGGGCCTTTCGTCTCAAAATCACCACTCTGAGTCCCCACACACACCAGGGTGTGTGTGGGTGTGTTTGACAGCATATCTCAGCCTTGCAGCTTGTGTGTGTACATTCTTCCCCACTGTGCATGTAGGCGCGCGCACACACACACACACACACACACACACACACACACACACACACTCCAAAATGCAACCACACAAACACACTGCAAACAAACAGGGGAGTATGGCAAATAAGAGTGTGTGGTTCACAGGCAGGAGGCTTGTGTGTGTGCTCATCTGCAACCTGCTTGCTCTCTCATTTTCAATCTCAGCCCAATTAATTTAGCAGAATTAATCTCTCGCTGTGCACAGCCGTTCCTACAGCACGCGCACACACACACACACACACACACACACACACATACACACACACACACACACACACACACACCTCCCTGCGACACAAGGCACAGTCAAACATGAAATAGTGTCTCGTGCCACCATCCATCTGGCATCTTAACACACACACACATGCCCACACCCTGGTGACATTTGCAGATTGGGAGTGTGTGAGAGATGGGGGAATGATTTCCTCTCCTAATGAAGAACTTGCTGTGTTCTTGCAGGCGGAAAGCAAAGGGCGGAGGAGATGAGGACGTTTTTCAGACGCTCATTTCAATGCACTTGATCGCAAATATACTCGCAAAATGGCCTTGGATGGATACTATTCAATGATTTTGAGCAAAAGTCTGTGTGCTGATCGGTTTATGCAACAGATTACTGGTGTCAAAGGTCAGGGTCAAAGGTCAGTAAAATTACAAGCCTAATTCATAAACAACAATAGTGGTCATACTACAGAACTAATTGTATACACTGCTGATCAACAATTGGTCTCAGAAAATCGTCACTACCAGCGTCAGTCCAAGACACCAAACCCACTTTATTGAAATAGCCAGCAGCAGCCACTGCTCAATAACACTATTACAACAGTAGCATCCATTATTTTGGTGGTGTGGGTTAGATGGTATTGAATTTAAGATGACACTACGGCTGTTGAGGCAGCACAACTAGAGATAATTTAACTCCTTTCTTTCATACGGGAGACTGAAAAAAAAACATAAGATACACAAATGCAAATAAATAATCAAATTAATAAAAAACTCCATGACCCATTTTAGTATTCCTTTATTTATTTATATCTTTTAAATTCAAGCTTCTGCTTTAAATGTTCCAAAAAAAATGCTGAGAGCAGGGCTCGAAATAGCAATTGTTTTGGCCGCATATGCGCCCGAAATTTTATCTATGCGACCTCAAAATATATTTGGGAGCATTTGTGCGAGTGCATAAAATTGTTATTTTCACAGCAAAGTGTTCACCACATGCATGGAATTAGGAGACATTCCCGCATTAAGCATCTTTGCACCTAGAACACCAGACGCAGTGCTCAGGAATGGTTTAAAACAGTTGACATGTCAACTTGCTGCAGTAAACAAAGCTCGCAATGGTTGCCCCGCCTTTAAACTCTTCTTATTGGCACACTGAATGGATTGGTTAATATCAGCCGTCAATCACTCAGTTCTGATGAAAGGGCGCTACAGCAGCGAAAACGTAAAGAGCTTTAAGAGAGAAAGAAAACAACACTGACAGATAAAGTTTTAGAGACCACCTAAAGTTACAAATAATGACACATCTGATTAGTGATCATGTAATGAATGTCAGCCTAGTATTTACACTTTTCGAAGAGTGGATAAAAGACTGTGTGTTTAAAGTTCGCAATGAAAATGACTAATGCATTCACTGTAAAGCCGGTGGGACGGAGTTTTCTGGTAACAATGTTTGCCACTGAATCTACACATTAAGCACGAGATGTCCTAATGTCATTTAATCCTTTATTTAATCATTACGATGCTGTCAATCGTGCGACGTTACGGAGATTAAACTAATATTGCAGCTCATGAAAAGATCGTTATTGCTATTAAGATGACGCATGCAAATAATAAGTTATATGTCAATATCATCTGTGCAATATCAGACACTACCTGTGAGAACAGCAGTTATTATTTTTAATTCAGTTCATCTCATTCACGTCAAGCAGTGCGTGCAGGGCCGGTGAGCGCATGCAGATTTTTGTTAATTTATTAGTTAGTTGTGATTAGTGTTAATATATAAATAGAATCTGTTAATATAAAATGTGTAATAACGGTGCTCATCATTTTTGGTGGGTGTGACAAAATTTTGGAAGTTAGGAGCACCAGTGCTACCAAAAAAAAAAGGTTAATTTCAAGGCCTTTGAAAGTAATAAATCAAATATAGATGACATTGTTAATCAGTGTTTTTGTCAAGACCAAACATTGATTCTGGCCCACACACACACACACACACAGAGAGACACACAGACACACACACAGACATATATAGAGATTAGGGCTGCAAAATATTGGAAAAATCTAACATTGCGATTTTTTTTTTATTTTGCGATATATATTGTGATTAGTTCAGCAGATGGCTTAACATTCTTGGAAAAAATTAATAATGTAACAATATATTAACAATATATTGTTTCAGCATCGATATCAGGTACACATCCATAGTAATATCGCAGGGTATGCAATATTACACTATTTATCACACTTTTATCTTTGCTCTTTTGTATATCTATGCTTGTAATTTGTTTATTACAATTTAACCATAATTAACTTCCCTACAGTATTACCCCAATCAATTTTAATAGATTATTTCCAAATAGTTGTTTTCATGTTTTGTAGCAAATATATTGCAACATTTATCGCAGAAAAACTAAATAATGACATTTTTCCAATACCGAGAAGCCCTATGCCTAACAAGATGTTTTGTGAATTAACTATTGTTCAGTCGAAGACAATTTAGTAGGCGTCCTCTGTAAATGACAGCAAACACCTATGATATTATGACTTTATTTAGGTTAAAGTAATCAGGACTTGTTGTAATGTTAGAAAAACTATTAAGGCTGTTTGTGTTCATTTATTGTTTTGATGTTTGAAAACCAAACCAGTTTTATACATTTGTAGAATATCAAATCATATTAAACCTACGGAAAATTAATTATTAAAAATAAATAAACAGATAAAAAAAAAACACACAAGAACAAGTGATGAACTTATCCATTTATGTTGAAATCAGACTAATGTCCCGTCTCATGGAACACATGCTTCTGGCTGAATGCTGCATTCTGCTGTTATGATCCCTCCGCCAAATTAAATGCACATCTGAGGGGGTCTGTATGGCACCCAGCTGTCCTGCCCAATCTAGTCACTGTATGCAAGCCACAATCTTACCCGCTCACTATGCCAGCAGTTGCCCTGGTAACCCAAACCCAAAGCCAGCATCCAATCCCTCATAGAATGAAGGAGATGAAAATAGCTGGAGGTAAAAGGTAGAACATTCTATTAGTTCTAGTACTAGATATGATGTTTACAATTAAATAACAGAGACATCAAATTAAGTAGTATTTTTCTCAATCTCTAAATCAGTTAATTAATTATTTCTAACTTAATGTTTGCTTTATCCATTCAAATTCATATATATATTTTTTTTTACTTTTGGCCTTGTATAGAGACAACAGAAAACAACAGCAAGAAAATCAAAGGATGGACTCAAACAATTGTATTTAGTCGAGTTAAACCACCTAAAACATAAAAAAATAAGTGTAATCAAGCTAGAAATGTGATCTTTTCTGCACAGTAAAAATGAGATTTTTCTGATATAGAAAATACCCATGAAAATTTCACTGTGTGTAGTAATAGTTGATATACCAACAAATGTCTTTATCTGTAATGATTCATGTAATTTGTTAGAACATTATTTAGGACAAGAATTAGTTTAAAATTTATATGATCCACTCTTTTTACTCTATAAAGTGTTATTTGAAATATTGAAGACTTTCACTCGAAAACAAAACCAAAAAGGAAAAAAGAAATCAGGCATAGTCTCAGTAAATGACTTTGTTACAACCAGATTACAGAACTTTAAGCACAGCAACTTATCATAATAAATTTATTTATTTATCATCACATCAGCAACTTATGGCTATTTCATGGCAAAATAAAAATCATTTAAAAAATATTACATGATAAAAACAAATATGTATTACACTAAAAAAGTTACTTAGACAGATAAATAAATAGAAACAAAGAAATAAAATTAGCAAACAAATATATATTCAAAGATAAATTTGACTTTTCAGTTCAATTTTTGATTAATAACTTAAGGTTTTCCTGGTGGTACCTTTTTAAAAATGTCCATCAAAGTACTCTCCTTTCAAAAATGTTGTCTAATGGTATTCAAACTTCCACATTCCAACAAAATATGTTTCATGGCCAGAGAAGCTTGCAGTAATTACATTCAGGTGGTGCTTCGTTATTCAGTTTATATACAAAGGAGTCAACCTAGAATTTCCAATTTGACATCTAGTATAGACAGTTTGTTCTTGCCTGGTCTCAAAATTATAATTTGTCAAGTGTCTTTATTTTCAGGTTAATTTGGTGTAATTTACTATTTTTGCTTTTCCCATACCCTTTGGCATGTTTCGTTTATATACAGATTAATTGTTGGTTTCAAGTCGTCAAGAGGAATTAAATATCAAAATAAGATTATGACATAAACCTATGACACAAAAAATACATATATAAAAGTATAAATAAATAAAAAAAATTATTTAGCTTAATGGGTACAAGCATCACATACAGACTTTAAATGTATTCTTATTTCTGAACATTACAACAACACTATGCTTGTTTAACTGCTTCATATTTATGTTTTAATACAATAACGACAAGTGACATTTAAGACATGTCAAATATAATTTAAGCTTTTGAAAGTATCAAGTTCAAACCAGAAATTTAAATATCTCTGTTTGGGTCAGTATGACAAAAAGAAAAAGAAAAATCACAACTATTTCCACATCACCTAGTTCTGCATATAAAGTTTGAACCAATTACACAGCTTTGCGTATAGAATTAGCAAATCTCTACTTGAAGCTCTTTTCCAGTTCACGGTCACATTTGATTTTTGTGCACAGGAAAAAATTTAAATTCAAAGCTTATAGAAAGCAGTGCTCATTTCATCAATAGTGCACCAGACGCTGCTGACATCTAGAGTCCAAACTCTGCTATTAACCTTCATTCCTGATTAACAATCACTGGGGGCCAAAATCCTCCAGAGCTTTCACAGTCACCGAGCTGTTAAAATGAAGCACTGTGATTTTAAAGCTGGCCGAATCTGGGTTTTTACTAGATGGATTTAATTTGTAATTCGATTCCGCGAAGCTACTTAATTAGATTGTTTTTTAACTCAGTGCTCACGTTGAAATAAATGCAAAGCGCGAATCAGAATGAATTAGCATTGGAAGGCTGCACCAATCAGAACATGTACACCATCTGAAAATATCCTCAGCCCAGTGGCCCAGAAATTATGGACGGGGCATTAAAGCCTCAGGACAACTTCCTTTTGCTTTTCGACTCTCCATGTTTGAAGTCACGGCACAGCCCTCGACTCAGGGCTGAATAAAAGCCAGATCACAGAGTCCCGGTTAATGAATAGAAGGAGTATGAGGTTCAGTGGGCTTGCCGGATGAAAATATTTAACCTGTGCACCGTCAGACTTACAAGAAAGATCCTGAGGGTTGATCCCACCAGAGATCACAGAGCTGCCCGGTATGAGCCATTCATCTTACTGTTTGGCCCACATAAGAACAAAAACCCAGCAAGGACATGTTTATGTGAAAAATGAGCCTGGGATTATTGCACTTGCACAAATCTGCATAGTTAATAACTGATAAATATGTTTAAACTAAATAAACAACTAGGGCTGCACAATATTGGAAAGAAACTGACTGCAATAATTGGTTTTCTACAATATATCTAGCATTATGAATATGGTTTTACCTAATATCTTGAATAGCACTATAATTCATAATTTTAGATTGATTGGGATGATTTTGTAGAGGGGTGCATTATGAGTTTCCAGGGAGTTTAACAGGATTCAGTAAAACATTAATATATCAAATTTAAAAATAAATTAAGAAATTATTTTAAAAATAAACATTGCAGTGGGTCTTTGTTGAAGGTAAAATGTAATTTCTGGTGCCCAAATGATTTAAACTCTTTTAAAATGGTTACACAGTCACAGTATAGACCTAAAAACATGTGCAAATGGTAATTGTTTACTATATTATGGTGTAACTTTACAATTACTCCACAACTCTGGTGCTAACTAGAATCCTCCTGACTCAACACTGAACATCTTGCAATGTGACTATTGTGGATGTGCACGATGCATGTAGATGCAGAAACTGCATGCAGAAACTGCAGAATCTTTATTTGTGCAGCCCTACATTGGACCATAAACCATGGTGGTAAACGGCTAAGAATGAACCCGTTTAACGCCCGATATGATGTTTGATGCATCATGATTCATTCCGAATCAGTACTGCAGCTCAGACTTTCCCTTAAAACACCTCTAGGCCGCTGTTTAAAAATAAAAGGCATGGTGGAAGATAGATGCACAGGTGCATGCAGAGATGAGATAAGATGGGGCGGGAAACAAGCATGAAAGAGAGGAATTAAAGGAAAACATTAGAGAAGGAACAAGAAAGAGCATTCCATCAGTAGGCACGGAAGGGCATTACACGGCGCTTCATTTTTCCTCCCGACCTCGCAACGACCCCGCCGCTGATGGGGTGAAGAGCAGGTGGAAAGAGAGAGAGAGAGAGAGAGAGAGAGAGAGAGAGAGAGAGAGAGAGAGAGAGAGAGAGAGAGAGAGGCAAAAAAAAGAGAGGTATGAAGAATAGGGCTTTTAGGAAAAGTCGGCAGCCTGCTGGTTAAAAATATCTCTACACCGATGCCACATGGTGTGCCTATGATGTCAGATGTTTACCTCACCAACATGCTCATTAATGGGTGAAATGCAAAGAGTATACTGCGACGGGGGAAGAACGCCAATTATATATTCCCTGCCTTATATATAAGAACTGTGCTCTTTTTTTTTTTTTTTTGTAAAATCATACTTCTGCAAGTGCCAGCGTGCCGCACAGCCTCATGCATGCCCTCAGGGACTGAGTGTGATTGAGAACGGGGGGTCTGCCATTGCCCTGCCGTTGAACCCGCTTCGTTCCTCCTCCTGAAAACACACGCTATGAAACCTCATCATCAGTAGAAGCACCTTGCTGCAGAGCTCACAGATTCTGACCTCTCCTGCTGCGTCCCAATGCGTACGGATGCGTCACAATCGATACAGCAAGAGATCGCTTCACTGCTTGTTCGGTCTTTTAACGGAGGAAAACTGTCTGCAGCAACTAATAATCGCAATATCTTTTTTTCAAATTGCAAATGCTGCTGTTTAATATTTCTATATGTTGGCTTGGAGTGAAATGTAGCACACTGTTCATTTACACATGAGCAGCACATTATGCACAATGTTGACATTTTTTTTTTTATCCATCTTGAATTTCCAGCAAAACTTTTTTTTTTTTTGCTTTGAGTTGCTTTACAGACATTTGCTAGCATTCCAATATAAACTTAAAATCTTTACAAACATTCCAAAGCAATGCTTGAAGACCATGTACTGTATGCAGAAAATCTAGATTCAGCTGTAAGTCAAACTTTTAGTGCTTAATCCTGGTCTGTACAAACGCAGTTCAGTAATTTAAAGAAATGAAAGGAATAATGCATCCAAAATTGTCATGATTACCTCACCATCGACTTGATTCAAACTAGGTTGAATCACAAAAGGAAATATAACGAACACAAAGGGAAATATAATGAACAAAAAAGGAAATATAATGAAGAATGTTTAAAGCATGCAACAATTCATTCAATCATTCATTCATTCATTTTCTTTTCGGCCTAGTCCCTTTATTAATCTGGGGTCGCCACAGCAGAATGAACCACCAACTTATCCAGCATGTGTTTCACAAAGCGGCTGCCCTTCCAGCTGCAACCCGTCACTGGGAAACATCCATACACACTCATTCATACACATACACTACAGACATTTTAGCTTACCTAATTCACCCGTACCACATGTTTTTTGGACTTGTGGAGGAAACAGGAGAACCCGAAGGAAACCCATGAGAACACAAGGAGAACATGCAAACTCCACACAGAAATGCCTACCGACCCAGCCATGGCTCAAACTAGCGACCTTCTTGCTGTGAGGCGATTGCGTTACCCACTGCACCACCGTGCTGCCCCTGCAACAAATTACTTCCACACAGTATAAAATAAATACCCAGATTGGATTTGAACAAGGATTATGAATATGTTGACAAATTTTATTTTTGGATCAATTCTTGTTATAGATTAGATTACAAGCGGTCCTTCTGTATCTGTGTAAAAGAATCGACTCTGCATTTATTAGTACTTTTTCTATAGAGAAAATAAGTATTAAATAATTGTTTTTATTATTACGTGACTATAAAGCACCTTTTATAAAGCATCAAAAGGTAAAAAAATATATTTTTTTAAATAATTCATTATATGAGGCCAACATAAACATAAAACACATGAAAAAATCTGATCATACACTTGTCTGTCATTATTAAATACTCCTTGAGATCCTACTTGGACTCTAGATCTCCAGCGCTTCTGCTGTAAACAACATTTTTATTTGATATTTGGACATTTTGGAACAAATTTTTCAATCAAACCCATATCTAATAAATCTGGTAAATCCAGAGACCCTGAGAATTATCAAGTGGCATTTTAATTATGCATTGCTGTATATATCAAATTACTATTATTAATATTATTATTAAAATGACTACTACTATTCACATACAATCCCAAAATTCTTGACAAATTTTGCAATGATAAACAAGCACAGCACACAGATGATAGTGTCTGATTTTTTTCTGCTAAATCCTGCATCAATAGCAGCTCATCGTTCACATCAGCAGCCTCGACCATCACTGTGGTGTGGATGACAAAATTAGCCGAGTCTTGTCAACCCTGCACACTTAACTGATAGAAGAGCACCTCACAAGTACTTCATCCTTCGACATGACTCCCCAGGGGAGCGAGTTACAGATGCTTGAGTGAAGTCGTAACGGCATTTTAAAGTGGACGCGAGCGACTGTGGCCTAATGATGCCTGTTTACGCCACTGTCCTCCATCTGTAATGATTAGAGGCAGGATAGATGAGCCCTTGGGCCCCTGAAGCCAAGCCAATCAGATCTCAAGGTTGCAGCCAAAACCCTACGGCGGCTCAGAAGGGACACAAGGACTTCGACCGTCAGATGACCCCTGAATCTGACCGTCGAGTGACCTCGCTTACATGCAGGTCAGACGCAGGCCAAATACAAGTAGCCTTCTAATTTGAATGATCAGACTAAATGATCGGCGATTGTATGTTTTTTTTAAGGGACATAGTAGTGCTTTTAAGGGAAAGAAGGACCCCTATGCCACTGACCGCCAGACGACCTGCACTGCGTTCCGGGTGAATTTAGGGTCACATGAATATTAATTGAAGTGTGTGAAAATTCTGAACTATGCAGTCAAGAGTCGAAGTGTAAAAAAAATGTCATACTAATACTCAAATCAGATCACCTTTTTAAAAGTGGTCAAAATAGACAAAAATAAACAAATGAATTCAAAAGAAACATACAAAAGGTCAAATCCACAACTTGGAATAGCTTGCATGCAAAACACTTAAAGTTTAGTTTAAACTTTATTGTCTGTTCTGCTTGGCACAGAAAGAAAATTCTTCTTTAACACTGGTAACATACATATAACCAAACAACAATCACATACTGCCAACATTCATCAAGACAACCACGTACATTAAAAACTTAACATATTAGCCCCATACATACTACTGCAGATCATTCTTATCAAATGCATAAGAATCAAATGCATAAGAACATCATGTATTTCAGCCAGCGCTTATTTAATATTTATAAATACTGCAAAATTGTGCTGGCAACATTTTAGATATCCAAAATGGTATCAATTTATTAAAACCTAAACACTGTCTAGATTTTTATTATTATTTAGTTATATCCATAATTTTGGCCAGTAATATAATTTTTCTTTTTGCTCTTTTGTCTAAAACTTTTGTTTTTACTGATAATATTTCATATATAAATTACTAAATATAATATAAACATTTATAAAAACTACTGTTGTCCAATGTCATTTTATTGTTTAAAGTGCTATCATTTTAAAGTCATTTAAATAAAAATCATTGGCTATTTTAAAGTAAAATATCTCATATTTTTGTTCTAATATCACTCTAAATCCAAATGCATTGTGAATCCCTACACATGTATGAAATTAGTTTAACAAGTTGTCAATATTTGCAAATTGACATCCTAATGCCTTACAAATATAAAAATAGGTACCTTCCAATAATTAAATATCCAATATTTGAACTTGATTTTTTTTTAACACATTACTGATAAATACTGTAACACTGTAATAAATAAATTTTAGATATCACCACATCTAAAGAAAATGGTAACAATTTCTTATGAATCCCTAAACAAAACCTTAATAAGAGACATGATACCTGAAGGACAAACGGCATTGAGACTCTAGCAACAATGTCAACAGTGACTAGAATTCCCAGGTTAATACTAAATCAGTCAAATTATTTTACAATTAAACTTGTCATCAAATGCAGATCTTTGCAGAATGCCATTCTAAGTATACGCTGCTTCATTCTAGTTTAAGACGAACATAAAAAGGATCATATTATCGTTTTTGCCACAAATACGGAGGTGAAAGATTCACGCAAAAGCTTCTGTGCATCAAATGCAGGTCAACAGTAATCATTTGGGTCAAGCCATTACACCTTATGAATACAACCAAATGGTTGGGTTTTGCCGCATGATGTTGACTACAAAGTGACCTATGATGACAGACCAAAGTCCCAGTGTTTGAAACCATGCTGAATCATCTGGAGCTTTTTTTTTAACCCACTCCAATGACTGTCGAATGACCCCAGGTTTCAGGTCATGGCGAGGGCAGATATGTATTAGAATAGTGGAAACCAGGCAACATTGCCGATTTTCGACCGCTGCTTTGGGAAAATGCCCTGTAATTGACCGTTAGACGACCTCAGTGTTGATCGCTTAACTAGAGGTTACTTTTAGGTTAGCTGTTGAATGACCAGTTGGAAGATTTTCAACAGAAATAATTGTTATATTCTAAGGCAAGACACCATGGGTAAAATTGCTAAGATTTGTAGTTACACATTTAAAAATAATAAAATTCAGTTTTAAATTAGAAAATAACTTGCAAATGTTTCTGGCACACAAATCAAAAAAAATATTTAATGATGTCAGTCCTAAAATTATTAAGTCTTGTGTTTTAATGGCATAGCAGAATTGACTATGTTCATGGCAAAACTTGCAGTAAATATTCAATTTATAATATACAATTCATAATTGTTTCTTGTAACAAGATAAAATCATACAAACAACAAAAACACTAAAAGTCAAACAAGTTGTTTCAATTTTATCAATAATAAACCCTCGAAAATTCCTCTAGAAGATAGAAACAGTTCCTGAAAAAAAATGTCCTCTATCATAATAAATGCATTACATTAAAATATGTCGTTTAATTTTAGGTTTTTACAGACGATATTAAAAATCTCTTTTTCGCCTAAAAATTCTCAAAAACGGTGAAAAAAACATTTAAACAGTTTTTGTAGAAAAAAATGTTGTGCTTAATCAGACAATTTATGTAATGAGCAAATCCTTCAGTAAAAAACCCAGAAATATTGATATTTTGCTTTGTATAAAAGCTGCTGAAATTGAGATTTATGGTTCAATACTGGACAAAAACAGCCTTAAAAAATATGTATTAAAAATATAAATTTACAGATGCGATTTGTTGAAGAGCAACATAAGAAATGCTTAAGTGCATTTGGGGTGTTTTCTTCACATTAGACAATTTAAAATAAAAACACTACAAAACGCAAAAAACTGACAGGTGCCCTAAGTGTTCTTCTCTGCAGCATCTTGCCTTAAAAGCAGCAGATAAATCAGGCCCTTCAACTCTCCCTTACATGGGAAAACGGCAATCATCAAGACACACAAAACCACAAAAATAAGCTCACAGACAAAAACTTAGTTAGGAAATATGAGACAACAAGTATAATCTCACACTCTGAAACAAGACCTGGACTTTGATGAAACCCACCGACCAACTGACCCATCATCATGGCTTCGGGGTCTTGAACACACCACTGATGTTGACCAAAAAGTGACCTGATGTTGACCGAGAGATGAACCGGGGCCGCAGACTGACCTCTCTGCCGCCGTGGCCGGCAGATGACCCCTGGAAAGGTCACAGAGATCACAGCCCGTGGTCAGATCAACGCTGGACACAAAGAGCCAGTAAGAAGAATGAGAAAAGAAACATAGGGAGCGAATAAGAGAGTGAAAGAGAAAAGGAAGACGTCAGGCCAGAGGTCACTATCTAAACTCTTCCTTTCTCCATTTCATCATCCTCGTTCCCTCCTTTCTCGCTCTGTGCCCTCATTTTGACTGACCTCTGACTTCGACGTGTGTTTCGGCCAACGCTTCAGCTGACCTGACCGTGAACGCATCCCAAACACTGCTAATGAAAGTATACATCAGTTGTGTTTTTGTGTTTCACTTTCCTGCACACACCAAAACAAAGGAAAACTATTTGCTCTAACGGACAAAAGAAAACGGGAAGCCAAAAAAAAAAAAAAAGCTTAATTCAAGATAGATTTTACAAAACAATCTAAATGTATTTTTAGCAAAAACCTGTCAAAAGAATAGATATTAGCAAATAATGTGTATTTTTTATATCCCCCTATATTGCAAAACCATATGTGTGTGTTCAATTCTTCCCATTTTAGATAATTAAATTACATAAAAGAAAAAAAAGTATGAAATATTTTATTTATACTGTTAAAATAATAATAACAACAACAATAAAAATTATTTATTACAAATTCTCCAAAAACCTTGATTTGTGTAAATTTGGCATGCAAGTATGAATATCCATACATTCCAATTTACTATGACCTCTTATGTGAAGCTGCTTCGACACAATCTACATTGAAAATACAAATAAAGGTTAACTGAATTGAATTGAATTATTCTAGAATAAACGCTAAAAGCAATTTACAGCATTTACTTTTTAAACATTTATTTGCGGAGCCACTACATTTTCAATCATTGTTATAATACAATTTACCAAAGAATACAATTTATTTACGCTTTAATGCCATATCAGCAGCATTGGCTGTATTTATGGCAACACTTGAAGTAAATATTCGATATATAATTTGCAATTATAATCGTGTCTTAATCATTCATTGTACAAAGAAATTTACAAACAATAATACTGCTATAAAAGTCATTGTATCAATCTGATCAATGATAAAGCCTCAATTTTTTGGCAGAACACACCTTTTTAAAGATTTCCCTCAAAATATTTCCTGAAAAAAAATGTTCTGTCATGTCATTTAAAAATATATGTTCTATTAAAACATGTTTTACCATCAAACTATTCTGACACAAGTCCCAAATAGCCTTTTCTATTTGTTTTAATGAAATCTTTAATAGCCATTTCTACATCTATGTACCACCTGATTGTGTCCATTTTCAAACTGATGATTATTTATTTTATTTTACAAATGAATTTACTTTGTACAATTTGATATCAAACTGGTTTATTATCAGACACACAAGTTTTATATTCTGCTACATCCAACTGTAGGTTCCTTAGCTGCTTTATATACCATAATATAAAAAATCATATCAAGCAATAAACATTATTTTTTACAAATTATAAGTCTTTTAAAAGTGCTTCATAATAAAATTGTGCAAAGCAGTCTGCTGTATCATTTCTTAAAACAAGATGTTGCATTGTTTTCTCAGTACTACCATTTAAATAGTCGAAATTAATAATAATAATAATAATAATAATAATAAATACAAAAAAAATTCTAAAACCAATATCACAACAACAACAAAAAGAAAAAGAAATAAAGCATGAAATCAAGATGTATAATTTAAAAAAAAAAAAATCTTCCAAAATTGTGGTAAACTTAAGATTAAAAATGCAAAGCAAAATCCTTTTCAACTAGCAAAGAGAAACAAACTACAAAATAATCAAGCTATATAATTTGGTGAATGGATCATTATCTTTAGATATTGTTACTTTTATTACTCATCCTATTACTCATTTTCACCACCATCAAACCCAACTAGATTGCAATCACTGGTAATCTGACAAGAAAAAATATATAACTATACTAGACTAGAATATGCTAAAAAATAAACCACCACAAAGAAGTAAAAGCAAATCAGCACTAGCATTTTCTATTTGACACAAATCTCTTGTCTATACGTTCCTCTTACAGAAACATACATGCAGAATAACAGAAAGATCTAATCTCAAACCGACTAATAACAACAAAGCATATCAATCCAGCTAATCGATTCTGCCTCTGTGCCCAAAATAAGCAAACAACATTTACGATCGTGGCTGAAGAACAAGATGCAGGTATTGGAGATTGAAGATGAGGCCAGGAAGCACAAAAGTGACCTCTAACCTCTGAATCACAGCAGTAGAAAGCGGCAGATAAAGCAGCAGTGTTTGATGTGCGTACATGCAGTACAGTTTCTGCAGATGAAAGAATGTTAAAGAGTTCAGCACACATGGGCCATGGATATATTACACCTCGCCTCACAGCGGGACTATGGGAGGAAGAGCGAGATGGACCGGGAAAGAGGTGAGGGGGCGCAAATAAAGCACCAGAAAAGAAGATATTGTCAAGAGGACGAGCTGGAATAGAGCAGAGAGTGGAACATTGTGAAGAGGATGGTTTAAATTGAGATGAAAGGCTCGCGGAACAGAAAAACGCTGCTTCCCTCTGTGCTGAACTGATCTCGGACGCTCCACACGCAGGTCATGTATCTGTTACAGTGTCTGGGAACGGCAGGTTGAGCCTATTAAACTTCTGCTGTCTTCATAGGAGCTGTCATGGAGGAATCCCGCTTACAGCGCCCTCTGCTGTGCACATACATAATGACACGCGCGTTTCCTATACAGATGCAATTATGTGTCTGAAAACTACACAAAGAGAACGCACAATCATTTATTTATTTTTTTAAAAATTATATATATACATATACGTGCATTAATTTAGAATTTATTATTTTTATTATATTAAAAAATTGTTTGCTTTTTTAAATAAAGATATTTAAAATGCAAAAGCATAATCAGTTTGCACATGATTATATTCTACATAAAAATCAGTTATTGAAAACTACATTTTATTAGGAAATTCTGCAAATCAACTTTACAACTTAATATTTATATTTCAGGTTTGAATTTGTACTTTTCACAAATAGGTTTGTCTTACATTTTAAAAAGGTATAGTTAGTTAGTACTTAATGTAATCAGTGAACTTTTGAATTTTGAAAGAAAATTCTGACAAACAGATTTAATAATTTGACAATATTAAGTGTGGACCAATTATTTCGTTGCACATAGAAAAAGCATTTTACAACAAAATTTAGTAAATATTTTAATCATAAATGCTTTTCATTTAACCCAGTGAAGCATGCCTTTTTTAAAACGAAATGTGTGTTGTTGTTTTTTATTAAAAGTCAAGACATTAAGACAATCAATCATAAATTGGCGTTTTGCCTAAATATGTTTAATACTAAAGGTGTAATATTCATAAAAGTATATCTTTTATTTCAAGACAAAAATTACGATTTATTTTTTAATATGAATGTGTGCATTGATCTTTACAACTTAAAAGTGTACTATTTTATTACTTAAAAACGTTGGCATGTTTAAAAATATGTTTTAATTGATATATTTTTTTATTCCCAAACAGCCAAGCATTTTTGATTCACAGTATAAAGAAATTAATGTCCAAATTACATTTAAATCAGAAATGTAAAACATGCTTATTGTAATTATAGATGTGTATTTTTTAATGAATTGCATTTTCAAGATGTACATTTCTAAATGAAACCTTAAAAAAATTGAGCTCATTTGTTTTTTTAAGTAAAGCTAAATCTAATTCCTCTAACAATGAAAAACAAACTATTAATGAAGTTGTATAATGCAATGAATGGAGGTTTTTATCAATTATTATTATTTTCTTATAGTTTATTACTCATTTTCACCAGCATCAAACCCGACTAGATTACAATCAATGACATTTAATCCGACAAGATTCACAAAAAAATAAACAAACATATAGAATATACCCGACTATATTTACAGGACAAAGAAATAAAAGCAGGTCAGCAGCGGGAATTTCTTTCCGCCACAAATCAATTTTGTCAATATGTTACTCTAACAGAAGAATACTTACAGAAATACAGAGAGATCTACAAACAATGACTAAATTTCGTTCACTTTAACTACCGTACTCCACACACGTTTAACTTTAATCAGCACACCATCCAAACTCATCAAACACATATTCTATAGCTGTAATAGATTTTAATATATAACATAGTTTTAACCATTCGTTGATAACAGAAAACGCCACATTTCACCAGCAGCGTACATGTCTGCAACTCTTCCATCATGTTACTCCCAAGCGCCACCTGGCAGTGAGAGGCCAAAGTGCAGGCGAGCCGCCGCTCCGTCACTGTCCGATCAGCGGTAAATAATGCAGGCCATGGCGGACAGGCGGGATTTTCTATTTCACGGTAGGACCGGTTGTATGGACGCAACTGACAAGCAGATGCTCAAGGCGGGATTACATTCCTCCACCTCGATGATGGTGTATCGATTTTTATTCCCCAACAGGCAGTGCAGATAACTCAACGTTGCCCGACCCAGACTTAATCTGCATCAGAATATAATTCAGTTTCCACCGAGCTGCCTGATAATCTGCAGCAGTTCTCACTGAAATCCTCCCCATCTCTTTGTCACTGTCCAACATTTAAAAATAATTTCAATACAGTAACCATGTAGGCCTAGCCTGTAACATTAGGCCTAACGTGACGCCAAACTTACAACGAAGCGCTTGGTTTTTGTGTGAAATTTGACCATATGTGTATAATTATAGTCACATTAGTCGTTTAATGTCCTTCACTGTACATATTTTACTTTCGTTGAGTTGTCAACTTATATTTAGTGTTTGTTGTTTTTTAATTACCTTGTGATCGTCAGCAGCAGACAGTGAGCGTTGGCGTGTTCAGGAAACTGTTGTTACGGTTTAACCGGAAGATGGCGGAATAACACAGCTTTTCAGAGGTTTGTTGGCATTACTCCAGACACCAGAGGGCAGCAATTCAACAGTAACAGTGTTTTTAACAGCAGACTACCAGAGGAAAACAAAACTGCTTAAAATAATTAAACAAATAAATATAAATAGCTGCACCCAAATAAAACCCGTATGAAAGTGCTTATAAACCGTTGTCTCCGTTGACCTAGCAACAGCAATTAAATACAACAACATTTACTGGGCGCAGAAAGTTGACATTTTTACATTAGTTAACAATTTAGCAGAGGCATTCATCTACAGCGACTTAGAAGGATGTAGGTCTAAATAATATGAAAACCTGCTAGACGAGCCCAATCGTAGCTAGCTTAGGCTCCATGTTATGAGCACTTTCATGCAAATGTCAACCTTGCCATGAAACAAATTAGGCCTAAGTTTTCACTAAAAACCTAACCCTCATTTAAAATAGGCCTATATATTTTTACAGATTGATATTTTTGTTATCCCAAAAAAATATAAACAGATGTTTTGATATAATGTTAATACTTTCTATGTGAATTTATGTTTTGAGATTTTATTGCAAATGTCACATCTATAACGCTGGAATTGTTCTCATACAATTGAGATTTAAAGACATCTTATGTAGACTGCCGTGCTATTATATATAAATAAAAAATCTTACTGTTATAATAATTAAAAAGTGCCACACAAATAGCAGCATGCACAGAGCTCAGCTTATATACACCCCTCACAAATCTTTTAAATTCATATTTTTAATAGGAAGCTATATTATATTATATTTGTGCACATTAGTGTAGTCAGTACTAAAGCCAAATCTTCCTAAAAAAATAACTTATAATAACTGTCCAAAAACTACACACAAATTTATACGTTATAGAAAAATATTAAATGCAATTTTATAAAGAGATAAAAAAAAACGAGAAGTAAAAAATATTAAAAATTAAGTTGAAATGTTGTAGGTTGTATTTTATTTTATTTGCAATATTTTGCTTGAATTTAATTGTTTTATTTTTTAATTTCTAAATATGTTTGGTGACAAAAATATTATTTGAATAAATATATCTGTTTAATAAATCTGTTTTGTTCAAATGCACCAAAATATTCATTATATTTACAAATAAATCGTATCACATATTTTCATATATATATTCATTGAGAAATAGATAAAAATTTTCATTTTCAAAATGGGGTGTACTGGGGTGCACTGTAACCATAACATGTACTTTTCCACATTATAGGTCTATGAACCATAAAAAACATGACGCGTCTAAAATAATACGAAACATTAAACTGTAAAAATTAAATGATGATTGTGTAAAATAAAAATGTTAAGCATTTGGCAAACAACACACTTTTGGTGTTTTGGTTTGTTTTATTAGAACTTTTCAATATTATGTGTGAAAGCTCTTTATTTTTGTTCAGTTTTAAACCTACATGACAAAATACATTGCAAAAATGATTTTCTTACTTAGATTTTTTGTCTTGTTTATAGTCCAAATATCTAAAAAATTCCTAAATCAAGAAGAATTTTCTGGACAATCAAAACACATTGTCTTGTTTTCAGAAATAATATGCCAAAATTAAGTGAGTTTTTCCTTTGGCAAAATAATCTTATGTCAAAAGACAACATTATTTTGCTTGCACCCATTGGCAAATTATTTTGCTTGTTTTAAGAAAAAACTTAGTATTGACATATTATTTCTGAAAACAAGACAGTGTGTTTTGCTTGGCTAGAAAATGCTTCTTGATTTAAGAATCTTTTGATATTTGGACGAGAAAGGAGACAAAAAATTTTGGTAAGAAAAGCGTTTTTGCCATGTATAACAAAACATTAATGTAATTTTATCTAAGACCATGATTTTTTCTTCATCTTGCTTTTCTTCTCTTGTCATTTCTGTTCTTACTTTTGATTCTGTTTGAGTCCTTATGGATCAATAAGTGTGATGGATTCAATTAAATTGTTATATCCATTGTTACTTTTGTACCGCTAGAGACTGTACAGTTTAACCATTTTCATTGAACACTGAACACAGACATTGAAATTCACTTATCTTACTACATGCTGACAAATTAATAGGCATTTACTACATTTTAACACAACATTCATAAAGATAATGTCAATATTTACAATCTAAGTCAGAGGTGGCCAACCCTGTTCCTGGAGAGCCACCTTCCTGCAGATTTCAGTTGCTACCCATATCAAACACACCTGAACCAATTAATTAGACCTGAACACCAGGTGACAATTACAGGCATGTGTGTTTGAAATGGGTTGCAACTGAAATCTGCAGGAAGGTGGCTCTCCAGGAACAGGGTTGGCCTTGGCCACGCCTGATCTAAGTCAATAAGTCCATATGCACTGTTTATGAGATCTCACAAACACTGCTGAATAATTTAAAGACTTGATTTTTTTTATAATCAACTTTAACATAGATGTGTATAAACAACACTGTTTAACTGAAAACAGCATCATTATTCGTTCAAAGGTTAGGAGAAAGGAATGAAAGAAATTAACAGCTGTATTAAACAATATGCATTAAATAGATCAAAAGTGACAGTAAAGGCATATTTACTGTATTAAAGATATAGTTGACGTCTGTTGGTCATCACTCATCACTGTGTCAAACTTAGCAAAACATATTATGTGATTTGTTTGCCATTTAAACATTTGTCAAAGGTTTTCAGATGTTCAAATGGGTTACATGATTCACAATAAAAATACAAATTTATAAATAAACACTCACATAACTATAGAATAAGTAACACAAATATGATTTCATAATAAATATACAAACAACTGAGTAAAATAAATAATAAGCATAACATTAACACCTGTAAATATCTATACAAAAATATTTTCTATTAATGTGCCCTATTTTTAAAAAATATTTAGTGTGTTTAAGAAACTCCAGATGCTTTCTATATGTCAGAATAAGAGTCCCACATGCAAGAATGATAATTCTGGGCGTATATGAAATCTAAAAAATGTAAAATGTCAGAGTATGATCTAGGTGGTGTCATGGTGGAGCAGCGGTAGCACAATCGCCTCACAGCAAGAAGGTTGCTGGGTGGAGTTTGCATGTTCTCCCCATGTTCGCGTGGGTTTCCACTGGGTCCTCTGGTTTCCCCCACAGTCCAAAGACATGCACTAGAATTGGGTAAGCTAAATTGTCCGTAATTGTGAATAAGTGTGTGTGGATGTTTCCCAGAAATGGGTTGCGGCTGGAAGGACATCCACTGCATAAAACTAAAAGATAAGTTGAAGGTTCATTCCGCTGTGGTGACCCCAGATTATTAAACGGAATACGCTGAAAAGAAAGTGAATGAATGAACAAATTTGTACTGATCTAAGGTCATTGTATACTGTACTTGAAATTTTCACCAACAAACATGGCAAAAAATGCTTTCATTTATCATTTAAATGTCATGTGGGCCATGTGCCACTGTATAAACTGAAAAAATCATAGTTTCTAAAAGTTATTGGGTACGAAGGACAGAAGCCTGATTATTATTTGCATCCCCACCCTTGCAGACACTGCATGAGACAATATAAATATCATCCTCTGTTTGTGGATGGTGTGGCTGGTTTGTTTGAGTAATGAGGTAATTAACTCAATCACGACACTCAGACAGATGATGAATTTTGTTAATGCTTCTCTTTTGTTCTCCACTCATCTCTGAGCAGGTCTTTTTCCTCTACATTAACCCGACATGTGCACACACAAACACACACACACACATCTTCTGCCACTTTTTGTAGAGCATGAGGCTGCAGCAATGCAAATGAGTGTCTACTAAAGCAGAACTGCAACAGGGTGAAACGGGCTGTTTCTTATTCTCTGTGCTCTTACAAGGTCAACATACTCTTGTTCAGCGGAGCAAAGTGCACCATTGTGCAAGAATCTGGGACCATGTTTTTCCCTCAAATAATCAGATAATAACAGACTTATTCAAGGCTCTGAACTCTCGATTTAATTGCTTGGTCTGAACCAGAATTTAGACTTTTTATTTTTATTTTCATCCAATCATTAGATTCAAATTCACATTATGAGGAAATTCCAGGACAGAAGCCTATTGCCATTCCAGACTAGTGGTTCCTTAAGCTTAGTTCACACTACATGACTTCAAACATCGACAGATCACTGTGCAATTCAGACTACATGACTTAATTGTGTCTTTAAGATTTTCAGGTGTTCACACCATGCAACACTACATAAATAATCCACAAGAGGGGGTCACAAACTACACAATATAACAATAACTTTGTCACCCAACATCTCTGTCCAACCTCCAAACCAGTGAATGATTGCACTGGATTCCATTCGCAAGGGCTTATCCCTATATGTCCTAATCCCTTCGGAGGGTCAGTGTGAAAGGATTAGATAGGGATCCTTCCAGTTTAAGTGCAGTGTGTGACACCAAACAGCTTCCCTATTCAAAGGATAAGGGCCTAAAATGTCCCATCAGTTGTATTTTTTTACATCCTTCATGCCAAAGGGCCATTTAAAGTGGCCAATTTTAAACACTTCGGTTTAAAACAACACTTTAATTTGGTGGCCATGATTCTTTTTTACATTTCAAAGTGCCCTTCAGATGGTGACATATCCCATTTGGACATCAGAAAGAGAAGCACACTAATGGATACTTGTGTGATGATGATGTACATACAGCCAGAGTAGCTGAAAATAGCTTTGAAACCATTTGCCGTGAGGTGAGTGCATGGATGCCCATTCTGGCCATTATCAGAGATTTCTGTTGAGCATGTGAAAACAATAGAGAGTCAACCCATGACTAGCTTTCTCATCTGCTGGAGCTCATCCCTACATCTGACCCTGTGTGGTGTTGAGTCAGTTTATTCAGTCCAGATTATTTAGCATGCTCTTTTTGTCTGTGAGGTGTTGGTGAAGCATGAGTGGGCCTCTTTGATGAGTCTTTTATTTCCCCACGATCACAGCCCGATCTTAAATTCCCATTAAATTTTGCCATGGGAACTAACCATAGGGAAGGTTTCTGTATAGAGTCACTTATCTATTGGTGACGTCTCTGGGTTGCTTTCGAAATAACATCACACATTATGTCCTTCTAGTGTCGTCATCCAGTTTTTACTCTGGGTTCTGTCTCTGCGCTTTCCGTTTGCAACTGCATCTGACACCTTATTACTAGTAAGCCGTATTTGTCACAGCTATGTCACTCTGGAGCCCAAGACCGGTTACTTACTGAAGCAAAGCAGGGCTGAGCCTGGTACCTGGATGGGAGACCAGATAAGAAAGCTAGGTTGCAGTTGAAAGTGGTGTTATAGAGGCCAGTAGGTGGCGATGTACCTGTGATCTATGTGAGTCCTAATGCCCCAGTAAATTGAAGGGGACACTATACTGTCACTGAGCACCATCTTTTGGGTGAGACGTTAAATCGAGGTCCTGACTCTCTGTGGTCATTACAAATCACATGGCACTTCTCGTAATGAGGAGTGTAACCTTGGTGTCCTGGCCAAATTCCCTTCATCAGCCCTTACACATCATGACCTCCCAATCACCCCCATCCACCAAATTGGCTCTGTCACTGTCTCTCCACTCCCCTGGTGTGTGGTGAGCGCACTGGCGCTGTTGTTCTGTGGCTGCCATTGCACAACCACGTGGAAGCTTCTTACTTTTTGGAAAAACACTTTGTAATTCCGAGTGTGCTCCACATAGGTGAGTTGGCTTGATCAACCACCTATAGTACACACTGTATTTTCCTTTCTGAATGCTTAAAAAAGGAGGAAAAAAAAACTTATTAATTTTTACTAACTTAGACTTGTAACATTAATACTACTCTCTAATGATTTGTAGCAATCTTTTTTTCTCGTTTGTAAGTCGCTTAAGATGAACGTGTCTGCCAACTTAATGACTGTAAATGTACCATTGTAATAAGAGTTTGATGTTGTGAGTATAGCTAATTTTTTTGCAAATGCAAAATACATGGAGTAAACTGAATTAATTTGTTAAGATAGTACTTGGCCTTGGATGGGCTGCTCAGATGATTGCAAATATGGTCACTTGGTGAACATGAAGAGGAAAGATACTGATTTACAGAAAACTAAACTCTCATTCAGTTATAGCCAAAAACCTTGTCAGGCATATTTAAGTTTCAACCTCAGACGGCACACTTTCAGACAGCTTGCTTTGCAACTAAATACAGTACACAAAATTGGATTCACTTCAGAAGTTTGGAATCCTCATGTGGATGATCTCTACAGCATTTCCATAACACATAAGACATCTGGAAACAAAGCCATCATGACAGCAACCCTCTTCATATAATAATAATAATAATAATAATACATTTTATTTGTATAGCACTTTTCCTACATGCAACTCAACATGCAAGAAGTTATTATTTTTTATAACAGTGACAATCAGCATTTTCCCTGAACAACTTATCAGTTATTTTTTTCAAAAGCAAATTTATATTTAATCATTTTGCAGGCTCTTTTGTTCAAACAGCTTTTAATTATTTGTGCACATGACAACTTAATTATTTATGTTATGGTTTGTAGAGTGATGAGGCAAGGACCCAAATGCAAAGACCATTTAAGCTTTCTTAATTGCTAAAAGAAACAAAAGGAAACTCAAACTACCCCTTGGGGAAAAACAGACACTGACAAGGCAAGGCTTAAACAAGATCAAGGGAGAAACTTTCAACATGGGAAAGACAATGGATCAGCACAAAACAAAGAACACAGAGAGGATAAATAAGCAGAGCAAACCAATCAAGGTATAAAGGAGGATAGTTGGATTAAATGGATCAATAAGCGGGTATAACACTATGCTAGAGTACACATGGCACATATAAAGAAAACTAAGCTATGCACTGAAAAAAATAATTCATTGGATGAACTCAATTTTATTGGGGGAAGGATTTCCATCGAATAAATTTCTTTAGCACCAACTAAAAAACAATTTACATAATTACGTACAATCGAGTTGGTCCAACAAAGTGAATATGTGTCCTACATTTCAAAGTCTTAAATTTTTTTTTTTTTAAGTTATACTAAAATTACTAAAATAAGCATTTTTATGGGTGCTTCTGCAAGGCAGTAATCTCAAAATTCAAAGCATTACATGAAACACTTCTAAATCTTCAAACAAGTCTTTCTATTAACTTTAAACAACTAAGATTACTTTTATTGTCAACATGTCCCTGGGAACTACAAATCCCCTAACCAGGTAGTTGGATCAAAATAATTCCCTTATCTTGTCCCAACACAAAATGCTAAAGTTAACTCATTGGTTTACAAATTGAAGTGGACTGAACATTTAACAAATAAATTGGTCACAAAATTGCAAGAATTTTGTTGTTTCAGCTTATTTTAAACAGGTAGTTTGAACAAGCAGCAGTAATCTATTTTTTGAGTGTGTGCTCACACAAAACATGACATCAAAACACAAGAAGTGGCAAATGTTTTTACCCACATAAGTTTTATCGATGTTTCGAGTTTATGGAACTTAAGACGGTGGGTTGGTTTCAGTTGGGTTTCATCTCCATGGTAATCTAGGCTACATGGCTAACCTACTTTGGACCAGGTTTTATTCTTGGTTTGATATTGTAAACCCAAACTGGACCAGTCAGCTGTGAGAAAAGTGACATTCATATTTGATGGAATAAAGCCGCTTGCAGTCTGATATAGCATTTGCTGTTTCTGATATAGCAACAGAGAAGGTTCATATCAAGCATTGTGAATACACTTAACCGGATCTTAGCCAAGCTGGATTAGTTTATTTTTGTCAACCCAAAGCTTACTCTACAACCCAGATTTTGTGCTAAAATCATAGAAAGATGTTAGTTCTAGGTTTGCTTTTCTTTTCTTTTACCAGAGGCTTTTAACCAAAGCAATTTTAAATAAGAAAGGCATCAATTTACTCATATTAATTTAAAGTTTCTGACAAAAATAAAAGTAGGGAAGGAGTGGGAAGCTGTTTTTTTTTTTTATAAAAATGCTAAAAGTAAAGATAATTTTTCAGTTACCAGTTAATTGCAGTGATATAACAATATGTAGGAAACATAAAGTATAAGTTCTAGAAATTGATTTTTTGAGCTTTTCTGTGACCATGAGACAGCGTTGATTTATAGACCAGAGGTTTAGGATGGAGCGTATAAGAAAGAGTTGAAATAGCAGATTACAGAGCCTGTGGGTAATATGGAAACATCAAAGCTTCAAACTTGATGCAAACTTCAACCAGTTGCCAGTTCAAGGAGATAAACGGGTGTGATATGGGCTCTCAGAGCAGTTGCAGGGAGAACAAGAAGCTCTGTTTTTCCTAAATTGAGCTGCTGGTGGTAATGTTTATTCCATACTGAGATGTCTTTCAGGAGCTGTGCAGCTACTTTTGGATCATCTGGTTTAAAAGAAAATTTTGCATAACAGTAGGGGAGGAGAGAGGGGTCCCAGAAATTATCCCTGCCCCCCATTAGCTGGTTTTTTGAATACATCTCTCCTCAAGTCAACCCTGAAACATCTACTGGTGAGACTCAAACCAGCCAAGGGGAGTTATGTAATGCCCAAGAGAGTATACAGAAAAAACTGATAATTAACTGTATAAGAGGCAGCAGACATGTCCAGTAGAAGCAGAACTGATAAAACCTGCTTTGGCAATCTGCGGTGCTTCAGTGAATAATTCTGTCCCAGTGGAATGGCCACTTTTGATGTCTGATTGCTTAATGTTCAGCAGGTTATTGTGAAAGAAATGTTGAAGCCTGGTGGAAAACAACTCTTTCCACTGTTTTGGCTTTGAAAGGGAGCAGGGAGACTGAGAGAGGTCTGTAGCTGTCTACCATCGAAGTGTTTAGCATAGGTTTCTTAAGCAGTGGGGTAACTTGAGCCTGCACAGGGAAAATGTGTGTGAAAGTGCTGGAAACAGAGTTGGATTAATGTCTTGCAGAAGATGTGAGGGAGTCTGTCAAAACAGATAAGTCTGGATACTTGAGTGTAGAGAGATAAGTTATTCTCCCTATAAGCTATTCACCTTATTCTTTAGGTACGAGCAGGCGCAGCCATTTAAATCTTTTTGACTCGAGACTTCCCGTCTCATTCACTTTCATTGACTTTTAGACGTTAAAAACAGCTTGTTTTGCTCCTTGATGTTGCAAACTGTTATTTTATTTTTATAGTATTCTGCTTTGTCTGTATAGTCATGCTAACACTTGTTTGTAGAGCAAGTAGTTGGATTGTTTTCTGCCGTTTATTATTACTAGTCGTTTCTCCCATAGGCATCCAAATCAGAAGTTCTAAAACAATCACAAAAACGAGAGCACTTCCGCTTTGAAGAATAAGGTCAATATGGATCTTCTCTTAAAGCTTTTTAGGTTTTCCACTCTTGCTTTTCAGCACATATTGCCAAGGTCTTCTAATTTCAGCAAATTGTATTATACATACTGATGGCTTAAATCTCAGATTATTCAGTTTCTCAAATTATATATATAATTGTTACCTCTTTAGATAAAGTGTTCAAGTGTTGCATTACAAAGCATAAACCATGTAACTGACTTGTGATCGATTAAAAAAATTAAAATGATAATTTTTTAAACTTGCAGATAGCTAAAGATTTTAGTTAAGGTCTCTGAATGTGAATATATATATATATATATATATATATATATATATATATATATATATATATATATATATATATATATGCATTATGAGGGTAAATGGATTGAAGCATTTAAGTATTATATTGATACAGAATGCATTTGGGTTCTGAACAACAAGCCTATGGTTGTTTTTAAAATTGTATACGTCTATACAGGGGCAGATTTAGTGATTTTGGAGGCCTACGCAATTCCAGCCAAGCGGCCCAAGTTCTTACATGCACCTTTTGTACTTAATATTTTTTTAATTATTTTTTGCTGTTTTTTCTTATATCATTTGATATCCTTTTCTACATTTTATCTTCATGCTAAATAATAATAATAACATGTAACACACCTTGTAAAACTTTTGAAACGATTCGTGTATTAAGATGAATTCACAACTACACTGTAAAGAAATCTTGGTTGCCTTAAATTTTTAAACTGAAACAAATTAACCTTATGAGTCCACTGAACTTATATTATGCTAAATTGACTAAAAATGAGATCACCGTACAAAATATGATAGGAAACTATGTTATATATAATTTATAGTATAATTTATACTTCTAGGTATTATGGTGGGGCCCTCAGATTTCCTGGGGCTTAACTTTCTTTATGGGTTAAATTCACCCCTGTGTCTATGCTACTATTAGGTAAAGAACCATATAGGCCTATGTATAGGAATATGCTTTGTGGTGGTTACACAAAGTTTTCGTTTTTTTCGCAAAGAAACCTCCTCAAGAGTGTTCCATGCGATTTCATTTTTGTAGTACTCACGTAAACTACAGCACCCAGCATGCACCATTGTAGTACGTACCCATGCACGTTCGGTCGAATTGGCGGGTTGCTGGAGCCTTTCGTGTAGCGTTACCTTTTGTCTGCTCAACCAAGGAGGCTCGGTAAAATAAAAACAAACTCTACCCCCAGTCGACAGATTTTAAAGTTTGTCGAGATTTAAACCCGGTCTAGCTGCACTAAACCACCCATTTTGGCGTTTTTCGCCGTTAATTCAGTAATACACAGGTAAGTGGCGCTGCGTGCAGATTGTAAAAACAACTGCAGGACTGATTGTGTTTCAAGAAATGCGATTTTGTTACTAACAGGTGGATGTTTTGAGTGTTTTATGCAGTGTTGTTTTAAAATACAATTTTAGTCGTATTTTGATGAATGTTTATCATTTGTTTTAGTCGAATCCAGGTCAACATGGAGAAGTGAGCTACCATGCTTTTGCAACATTAGCCACAAGGCTAGTTAGTCGGTGTCGCGTATATTAGGAGTAACGTTATTTTTAGATTTATAAAGTTAGATTTGTTGTGCATTGGAGCGTTTTATGCATGTATTTTCAAGCCAGTAATAATGTCGTCGGTGTCATACCCTTTGGACCTAAATTGTGAGTGTTATAGAGTCAACCTCCTGGCTCGGATCCGTGCTAGACAGAAACGCCTTCCTCGTGCACGTGCGCCGTTCAGAAACTACTGTAACGTTATCTCGGAAACACACTTTTAAAAAGAAATCTATGTGGCGTTCACCGTAACATTACACATCATATTTGAATATTTTACCTCACCAACTCGTGTCAGCAGGAAAAAGGACTGGAAAATTCTAGTACCTTGTCTGCGCGTGCACGTCGATGGAGTTAAAGGGATAACTCCAAGCGTGAAAATTTACTCACTCGTGTATTTTTTTAAGTTTCTTTTTGGTTAAAGCACGTAACCTTTCACTTCCATAGTTGGAAAAACAAAAATAGTATTAACCTTAATGGTTACATGTTTCCTGCTTTTTTTCGAATTATCATCTTTTGTGTTCAACAAAGGAAAGTCAAACTGGTTAGGAACGAGTAAAGCGTGATTAAATTATAATTTTCAATTTTAAATAAATTATTCTTTTAAATTTCGCGGTCCTGACACTGTTTATGAGTTGAAATAAAGTAGTTATGTATATACGTTGCTGATGCTTAGCAGTAGTGTTTAAAATGAATGTAAAGTTAAAATATGAACCATGATGACTACATGGGTGTTTACTTTTACTCTGCAGGTCTTATGCAAAACAGACAGAGATGGAATTATTTAGATTGTTTTATTTAACAATCATAACATGGGAGCCTGTTGTTGTTTTAGGTCTATATTTCTCTGTCTATATGTACATGTATCTGTTGATTAATTAGGATTATCTGAAATCTCTAGAAAAATCTTAGAATGGCACATCCTAGACAGCATATTAGTGCAAAATATTGTTGATTATCATGTTTTATAATGTTTTTATTAGACTGTTATAGACGCTTATCACATTTTCGGGGTTTTTCAGAAGCAGAAATCGTCATAGCTGGGTAAACTTAGAATGTCGTAAATGAGAGAGTACAACAAATATTTTTTTACAAATCTATTTGCTGAAATAAAGAAAGAAAATGCCACAACGGTGTTATCAAGACTTTCAGAAAAAGAAATAAAATAGTGAGACTGATGACGGCAGCCAGAGGAGAAAATAAAGTCAAATTTACTGTGCCACTCCATAGACGTTGCATCAAAAACACATAAACAGTAATTCGTTTTTTGTAATCTGATGCAAAGATGATATGATACATTCATAAATGTTCAAACGCTTTTATAAGATAAATAAATGTTAAAAACTAATTAAAAAATGCAAAAGAAAATTTAAGATTGTGATGACCGTTAAATGCGTCTTGTGAAAAGGGTTCATTATGCTATATCTGTTTATGATTTATTTAGTCAGCAACTTAATGGTCTATTGCAGCTCACAAAAATGTTTTAATGACAGTTACTAGAAAAATGTGATTATTGGTCTCAAAAAAGAATTCAGTACAAAAGTTTTGTAAGATTTTTAAAATGCATTTTTAATATAGCTAGGATTCATTATTTTAACTGAATCAACTCAAAAGGGAGCAGTGTACCATGAAAAGCTGTGTTAGCTAGATCTACTGAACTGTTATCCACAGTGATACTGTGTAACTTTATTTCCTGCCTTGTGTTGTTTCCCTGATGTCACCTGAGCCCCCATCCCCTCTAATCCACACTTTTACTCTGTTCAGCACTGTTGACGTTGACAAGGAACCGGAAGGTTCCGCAGAGCCTCGATGAGCATGAGCCAACCTACAGAGACAGTTAGTGATGCTCCCAGCGTCACCGAAGGTGTCTCAACTTTCTCATTTACTGCTGTTGTCTATTCACATGTGTGGGGAGGGTTTTATTATTTCCAGCTGCTAAAATCACTTAAGTGTTTCTGTCTTAAAGCTGCTTTTATTGAATCACAGGGTTGTTGGTGACTGTTTTTATGACCGCGTTTTCATTTTCATTTACTTGTCAGTGACTAGTAGAGGTGCTTCTACTGAGGTTTATTAGGTCAATGGTATTAAAAATGGAGTATTCTGGGTGTGAGAGAACAGCTTATAGTTACTTTTTAGTTACCAATTAAATTGTATTAAAACAGGAGAAATGTGTCTAATAATTAGTCAATTTCAATCAAGGTTAGTAAATACTGCAGGTATATTGCAATTGTTAGTTCATGGCTAATGGGTCATAAATATTTGCATATACAGTAGATGCTGATTTTCAAATTTTAGTTGCCTTATGCTGATAAAATGCAGATATCAACGTTCAATAATAATAGGTTTGATTAGCATTCATGTTATGTGACTTTCAAACTGCTGTTCAAGTGTTCTAGATAATAGTTTAACTCATTAAATTATGTATAGTTTGTGTAATATACTTATTGATTAATAAGAAATGTTCCTAATTTGATTAGATTGACTTTTTTTTTTTACTTTTTCCTTCAAATAAATGCAGGCTTCAATTTGGTGATAAGATACAATCAAAATTTTTTGCTGACCCAAATCATTTAAACTTATGTATTTTCAACCTTAATGTGTAGTATGGATATTTGTACAAAACTGTGTACATTTATTCCTTAATTCTGTCAGAATATATTAGTCTGGAGTAAATGGTTGATTCCAATATCTTAAGGCATTTCATCTCAAAGCCTTAGGAAGTTGTGTAAAAAGCATAAAGTCCTCGTGGATCAAGTTTAAACCAGTATCTGCTGCGCTTGGAATGTGACACTAACCGTACGTTCACACCGAAAGCGGCGAGAGCGTCCAAGGTCGCTCTGGCCGCCCTGGCGACAACGCTGACTGCCTTCAGCTCCGGCGGCGAGAGCGTCAAAACTCGCTACATTGATCTCATATTTAAAGGAGCCGTTGCAGCATATCAGTTACATTCCTGCATAAGGCATGTTTTTAGCGTGAAAATGTTGCGCACTTTTTTATCAAATTCATATAACAATGGAAGATCAAGTTGCGTGTGGTGTGGCTTTGCTCTATTTATCCAATATGTGTCCGTATGTCTGAAATATCCTGAAGCAGCAGTACTGTTTTGTACTGTCACATCGCGTGAGATTCCCGCTTTTTAAAGATAAATTTATATAACATTAATGAACATCAGTAACTCGCCAGTGACTTATTTAATGTATGTTCCTGTAAGAAAACATTGTAAATAATTGGAAATCCGGCGACCGCAATAATCAAACCCTTGGGAACAACTGTGGTCGGAACCAAAGTTCACAGGTCTGTGTTCCCTGAACTGCTATCAAGCGGTGGACGTCTTCATTCTGATTGCTTGCCGCCGAAACGCGTCATAGCTCATTACCATAAAGTTGACTTCATTTCAACTCTCCTCGACGCTCACGCCGGCGAAGACGCGCCGCGCTGCTCCTCGCCGCTTATCGTCGCCTATCGCCGCCGGCTCTCATTGAAAATGAATGACTTCCGGCTACTTTGACGCTCTCGCCGCTTTCGGTGTGAACGTACGGTAATGATATGTTCATGCTGACTCTTTAGAAATTGTTTGAGCGAATTGTGTTTTTTATGCAGTTAAAATCAGATGAATACAAAAAGTCATAGTTGGTATTAAAGTCAATTAAAAATTGTCATCATTTAATCGCCTTCTGTTTCAAATTGGTTTTGGTTTCTTTTGCTGTCAAACACAAAGGAAGATATTTTGAAGAAAGCTGGGCGCTTGTAACCATTGACTTCCAAAGTATTTGTTTTTCTTACTATGGAAGTCAATGGTTACTAGTTTTTAGCTTCCTTTGAAAGATCTTTAGTGTTCAACAAATAAAGAAATTAATTGTCTCTTCAAGGTTTAGAACCGCTTGATAGAGAGTAAACAGTAAGTAGCTTCACAAATTTGGAACAATGTGACTGTATTTGACAGAATAATTTTTGGTTGATCCAAACCTGTAAGCAGTGGATGGTTAATTTGAAAACATTTAAAGTCTTTTCTGAAAGATTTTAGCTTTCAGTTTAGTTCTCAAAAGGCATTTACCACAAAGTGCTGTCACCTTATTCAAAATATGTCTTACATTTTAATGCAGAGCTTTATTAAAAACAAAGATTTGGACGTTTTCAAGACTTAAACATTAGAAGACTGCATTTGTTTGCCTTCATTTCTTGTTTTCTTTCTAATAAACTTTCCTTTTTGAGCAATACCACCAGTCGTGAAAAGTTGTTGTTTTTGTTTGTTTTGCTCAGCACCATAGTGTGTTTCAGCTTTGCTTCTAACAGTTTGAATACTGATTTTGTTTTCCACAGACTCTGACCATGTTTTTTTTCTTTCCTTAGAAGTTTCTCCAGACAGCAAGCTGGCGGCCACTGCTGGAAAGAAGCAGACCAAGAAGAAGGTGGAGGATGTTGTAGAAGAGGAAGAGGAGGAATATGTAGTGGAAAAGGTCCTGGACAGGCGGGTGGTGAAGGGCAGAGTGGAATACTTGCTCAAATGGAAGGGCTTTTCAGAGTAAGTACAATCTTATACAGTCAGGTCCATAAATATTGGGACGTCAACACAAGTCTAATATTTGGCACTATACACCAAACACAATGGATTTAAAATGAAAGTAGATGTGCTTTAAATTGCAGACTGTCAGCTTTAATTTGAGGGTATTTACGTCCAAATCAGGTGAAAGGTGTAGGAATTAAAACAGTTTGCATATGTGCTTCCCACTTGTTAAGGGATCAAACATAATGAGACCATTGGCTTCCAAGCTGTTCCATGGCCAGGTGTGTGTTGTTTCCTTATTATCCCAATTACAATGAGCAGATAAAAGGTCCAGGGTTAATTTCAAGTGTGTTATTTGAATTTTGGAATCTGTTGCTGTCAACTCTCAAGATAAGATCCAAAGAGCTGTCAAGCAAGCCATCATTAGGCTGAAAAAACAAAACAAACCCATCAGAGAGATGGCAAAAACATTAAGCATGGCCAAAACATTCTTGACAACAGCAACATCAGAAGACCACAGAAAAAAGTGTGGTGGACGACCAAAACATTCTTTCCCTGGTGATGAAAACACCCTTCACAACAGTTGGCCATCAAGAACACTCTCCTGTGTGTGTGGGTGTGGGTGTCAATATACAGAGTCAATATACAGAGGGTTCACCACGAGATGTAAACCATTGGTGAGCCTCAAAACATGAAGGCCAGATTAGAGTTCTAAAAAAGCCTTGACAGTGCTGGGACAAAATCTTATGGACAGATGAGATCAAGATCAACTTGTTCCAGCGTGATGGGAAGAGCAGAGTATAGAGTAACTAATCATGGTCCTAAGCAGTGAAGCATGGTGGTAATTTATCGCAAAGGATTTGCAACCAAGTATTATAAAGTGAAAGTTTTATGTATGATTATTTTTCTGTCTCATTTCTTTTGGTTCCTTCACAAGTTGGACGCACATATGCAAACTGTTTTAATTCCTACACCATTCACCTGATTTGGATGTAAATGCCCTCACATAAAAGCTGACAGCCTGCAGTTAAATCACCAATTATTTCAAATAATAAACCTTTGTTTCAAATCCATTGTGTTAGTGTATAGATTCAAAAATGTAAGAATTTTGTCAATGTCCCAATATTTCTGGACCTGACTGAATAGTAAAATTTCCGGTATTAGGCATTTAGTAGAGCCCTTCCACAATGTGGAAAATTGGCTGAATTGCAGAATCCTCAAAGAATAGTATTAGCTGTGTGGAGCGAGTTTGACAAACTTTAAAATGAACAACACCCAAACAAATTTAAAGTGTTCTCAATATCTGCCGTCTATGTGTAGGCATGAGCTCCACAGAGCCTTGACAGTCAGCATTATACCTGAAAGTCTTGTACAAACAAAGACTTTAGCATCTTTATGACAACCTGTCAGATTAAATGGCTTACTTTAAGAATTTGTGACCAAGTTAAATCATTCCATTGAGCACTTGATTTTTAGAAAACATGTTGGGCATTATATCATAACTAAAAGAACTCCAGAAGTATACATTTGTAAGCAAATCATGCTTTTTTTTAGTGGTGGAGTACCTCTGAAAAAAAGTAAATATAGCATTGATATCTGCTGACAATTTATTCTTTTTTTTTATCTTAGAGAAGATAACACATGGGAACCAGAGGACAACCTGGACTGTCCTGATCTCATCGCAGAGTACATGACAAAACATAAAATAAATGATGACAAGAAAGAATCCAGTGCAAAGAGGAAAGAATCTGACACAGATGGTGGTGGAGAAGATAGTCGGCCTAAGAAGAGGAAAGATGAGGTTAGACTCGATCATTTCTTTTGATGAACAATATTTGTTTATGAAATGCCTTCTGTAAAATTAGCTTTAGTCTGACAGTCTTACTTTCTTGTTGATTCTCTGATGCAACAGCCACAGAGGAGATGTTGAACTTAAAATTTAAGTAATTCAGATTTCACACAAGTTGCACTTAATAAAACCTCATAAAGACATTCTTACCAGAAGACAAAATGTTTTTGGAAGACTACTGAAAATAAACTTAAACTGCATATAATGCATATAATATAAATATAATATAATATCGTAATGTTTTACAGCAAGACAAGCCAAGGGGATTTGCACGAGGTTTAGATCCAGAACGTATCATTGGAGCCACAGATTCCAGCGGGGAGCTCATGTTTCTAATGAAATGGTAAGTAAAATCCGGTTTAAGAAGACATTTTTTTTGTTTTAGCAGCATCATGAAAAACCTTCTCACTCTTGGTCAAGCTGAAACCTGATATGACTGGACTGGATGTTCGCTAAATGTCTGGTTTATGTTTTTGGCCTAGTTAACCTATTATTCCAAAAAAAAAATTTTACCTTTAAAGCATATAAAACGTGACCTTTAAGGCATATGTATGTTGTTGTTTTTGTAGTAGTAGTTTCATTCTTATGTGCACATGTACTGAAGACTCTCACATCTGGCAACCAGTTTTAAGCCGCAGTCCAGATTCTGAAACCTGCATAAAGTTTCATTTTGGTGGTTTAAGCCAAAGTCCAGATGCCTTTGTTTTTATTTTCGGCTCAAATATAAATCAATACCAAATGGCAAAGTATATGGGATCTGCCTACAAGGAACAAACTCGATGAAGTTAATAGGGTTGTCAAAAGTAGTTCAGGACCAATTGGTACTAACGTTTTTGAAAATCAGTCGACTCATCAGTGGACAGCTCTTGTATGTCAGCTCATATGCAGACCAGCTGATTGATGCAACTTTGAAACACTCCAGTGTCTGTATCCGTGTTTGCTCTTTGTGAAAAAAAGAGTGGTGAACTGATGACCATTAAGGCTAATCAAGGTAATTTCTGTTGAGCATGTGAACACAATAGCCAACCAGCAGTGTTTAAGAATGCGCTTAATGGCACTCACATGTTAGGGAACTGAAAATGGACCTTTTTAAAATTTGTACCAACCTTGATATTTTTGACATCACAAGAAGTTAACCCCAATGTTGGGATTTTAATTCTAGGAGTGATTCTCCCATGTGTTTTCTTTGCAAAAGAAAGTTTTATAATATAGTTTTCTGCTGGATCCCAGGACATGCTGGATTAATTGGAAATGAACAAGCCGCCAAAACAGTCCTCACAGGAAATTTAAAGGAGTGCAAAATCCCACTTTCCGATTTGAAGGCACTTATAAAAGGCTATATTCTCAACAAATGGCAAACAGAATGGGATCAGTGTTCAGAAAATAAACTTTTTGAAATTCAGCCAGAAATAGAAAGAAAAGCTTGTTTATTTTTTAACTCAAGACACGATGAGATTTATAGAGGATGTTTATAGAGGATGCCACATTGGACACACGACGAGACTTGCACATGGACATTTACTTAAAGGAGAAGAACCACCAAAATGTCAATATTGCAAAAGATACCAAACTGTTAAACATATGTTTGTGGAATGTCCTATTTTTATTGTTATCAAACAAGAATTTTTATCTGGACAGACTTTAAATGAAATATTTTTAAATGTGAATCCTTCTAAAATTGTAAAACTTTTATCTAAAGTAAACCATAAAAAACAGTTTTAGATTTTTATCTTGTATATTGTATATTATTAATATTATTATTATCTATGTTTTTTACCTTGTGTATTATTTGTTGCTGTTGATGAACTGTTAGAATATTTTTTTTCTAACTATAGAAAAGTGGTATTTATAAAATGTTTTAAACTTGATCTGTTTGTTTTTTTTTGTTTTTTTGCCATGACAAAGCCAAAAAAGCTGAAATGACAATAAACTCAAAATTCTCTCTCTCTCCCTCTCTCTCTCTCTCCTCCCCCCCCCTCTCTCCCCCCCTCTCTCTCTCTCTCTCCCCCTCTCCCCCTCTCTCTCTCTCCCCCTCTCCCTCTCTCTCTCTCTCTCTCCCCCTCTCCCTCTTTCTCTCTCTCTCTCCCCCTCTCCCTCTCTCTCTCTCTCTTTGCAAAAGCAATTTATCTATGAAGTGATCTTTGATTGCCTGCTTTAATTCTCTTTAAGAAACTTTAAGAAGTTTTTTCTGTTCACTTTTTTGAAGAGATTTTAACACCGTTAAAAGCTGTTTTACCAGCAACAAAAATCTTTAAAAACCTAATATAATCTGTGGTATAGATTGTCGCACAATAAAAATAGCTATAGAAGCTGGCATGCTGCTAAACACAAACACTCTCAAATGACAATAGCATCATCTTCACTGAACATGGATTAGATTAATCTAACATTTAACAGGCCAATATAATTATTATATTTGACAAATTTTATAAAGAAAATTATCCAGAGAAAAAAGTGTGCTGGTTATAATAGACATAATATACAAATTTATCATCTTTTTTTCACTCTAAAGCAATGTTATAAAAAAATTAACATCATTTGACACATTGATTGATGCATCTTTAGACCTTATTTCTAAGTCATCAAATGCAACTGTTCTCTACAGGAAAAACTCTGACGAGGCAGATCTGGTTCCAGCAAAAGAGGCCAATGTGAAGTGTCCACAGGTGGTAATTTCCTTCTATGAAGAGCGGCTAACATGGCACTCGTACCCTTCTGAGGAAGAAGAGAAGAAAGATGACAAGAACTAGGCTTGGGGCAAGTCAGAGCAGGTGTTAGGCTTATTTTGCTGTGTTTTCAGGGTGGGTTTGGGACAAGTTTCGAGTTGGGAGAAGAAAAAAAAAAAGACACCCAAAATCACTCTAACTCTCAATACCATAAAACCTGGACTCAAATATAATTCAGAGCACGATATGCAGAAGTGAAGTCATCTTAAGCAGGCAAAAGTGAATGTTGTGTCAGAAGACTGGCCAACAGATGAATCGCAGGATCACTGTTTTCCCTCTTTGCTTCTCTTTCTGTTGGTTTATTATGGGAAGTAGGGTGTGTATATGCTGCAGTAGTTGCTCAGTTGTCATTCCCGGATGACAAAAATGAATTGAACGTCTGATTAGTTGTAAACTTGATGCAATGGGTCATCTGTGCATATCTTTTTCCTTCTGTATTTTTCTGATAAGAGATGAGAAGGACATTCAAGTCACTGTGTAATACGCTGCCCTAAGTTAAAACACAGTAAGTACGCGACACTGGAATTAAAAATTATGGATTCATAATTTGATTCAGTGTCCACATTCAATTTAAGTAGTGTTTGCTAAATTGAATGTGTGTAGTTGCTTTGTTTTGTCTATGTAGGGCAGTATGACGTAATTTCTCAAGCCTCTGCTTTTCTTTTCCATCTCATCTTTTGAGATTTTCTCTCGAAGTCATTTTTTTGTGTACATACATTTCTAAAAACAGTTGTCACCTTATTAGTGAGCAAATTGCTGTGTTTTGCAGTTGCTGTTTTAGCAGTATTTTGGAATTTGTATTCAAGTATATAGTATTCTTGTCTTTTGTTCTCCACTTGAGGATATATATTGCATAAGGATATATTCACAGCCTAGTAAAACTGCATTTCCCATAATCTCATATAAATTCCTATTTTTAACTAATAACTGTCTTTGTATTTTATCAGTCGCATTACTGTGTGAAGAGAAAATCTGATCTTTATATCCCAGCTTTTCTGACTGATTTTTTTTTCCAGGTTTTTTAGGCTGATCGAAATTGCTAGTCTTGACTCGTAAATACTTATGAAAAAATTGACAGACTTATTGTTTTAACCTCTTTGGTGGTGCTCATGAAGTCGAATGTACTACACAGCTTTAAGGCATCTTTTTATATCATGAACATTCAAAGGTGTAGTGAAAAGTCTTGCTAACATTACCGTGCTACAGATCAGGTCTCACAGTACCACCTTTGCACCAGCATAAGGTATTGACTATATAAAGAGTTTTTTTAAATGTTAATTAATGTCTGCAGTTGGTTAAAAAAGTGCTCAGATCACTGGATACTGTGTTTTTGCTAATTAAGGTATTAATAGTGACACTTTTGCTGCGTATCTGAGGAGCCGTGAAGTACTTTGTCCTGCACAATCAGTAATGTGACTGCATTATACTCCTTTCTGATGGACTCTGTTTTCTCTTTTAAAGTGTACTGTTTGAAGCATGTTACTTTCTTTCATTTTCACCTTTTCAAGGGGGAGACATTTATCTGTTCATTACAAAAATAAACTTTTTTTAAATTAAACTTTTGTTTAATTTGTTAGAGATCATTTCAAAATGTATTTGTTATAGCAAGCTCATGTTTTAAAGAAAAGAAAAATGGACAAATCAGGACAATAAATAAACAGCATTTAATTAGAAGGAAGAACTTAATTTCACTGCAAAACCTTTAACACAATATACATAATTCAATATAAAAAGTTTTAAATTATTTACAAGAAAAAAAAATGCATGAAATCACATAGAATTTCATCAATGAGTTACAGTAACACAGTCTTTTATAAAACACAAACTCAAAGGCAGAACTACTTTTCTCTTAAAACATACAGGGGCAAAAATCAATTAACCTTGTTTTCCATAGAATGATAATCCTGTTTAAAACAGGGTGTCCGCAGGGTCTTAAAGTCCATTTCAAAAACATTTTAGGCCTTAAAAAGTCTTAAATTCACTAAAATATTGACTTGTAGGTTTAAATTATCAAATGGGTCTTTCATTTTAAATCTTCATGTAAAACTACCCAGTCAGACCAACACACATAGTCGCCAACAATCTATCTCCAAAAAAATTCTCTATAACAATGTTTTCCATAAATTAATTATCTTTCTCACAATAACATTTGTATGTTCTCCCAAGTATTTATAGACCATATGTGGTGAGGACACTGACAGACTGGACCTGGACAGACTGTTGTACATTCTAGTTTGTCATTAAAAAAAAAGAAAACATTATATTGAAAGAAATGTATGTATGGTTTGCTCTTTTTTGATACATTAAGTATTATTCAAGTAGTTAGAATTTTTAATTGGACAAGTGAAAATCCTTTTAGGGTTTAGCCTTGTATAAGTATGAAAAGTCTTAATTTCGACTTTGTGAAACCTGCAGAAACCTTGTAAAACTAAATAATACTTTTTCATCGTATACTTTTATATGCTTCAACAATTGTATTAAACCAAAATGGATCAAAACTTGGATTCCAAGCATAACATACCATTTTCTAATCGGGAACAATTTCCAGTATGTCTTTGTTGCCCAGTTAGTTTTTTTTAAACTATTAGGATGAAGCAGAAGTTGCAATTTGTCGGAAGATGGATAAAATGTCCATTCCCTTTCATAATTATGATGTTGATGAGGAACTGGAGGATTCAGATCCACAAGGGGACGAAGGACTTTGGCTGTAGTCTAGTGATAATCATAAATCATGATTTAAAAAGGTCCTCACTAATAAGTCCCAGTTTACAAGTTTGAGTTTTACGAGTATGTGAGGTTGTAGTCTTGTTATTATTCTGTTGAATGCAACTATTTATTATTGAGAGTAGATTTCATGTATTCATATCAGCATAAATTGCAGACTAATAGCTCAAATGGTATCTAATGAGAGGTAAAAGGAATACATTTTTGTCCCTTTAAAGAAGATATGTCATTGCGATACAGGGGAAGTTGAACGAATAATGCTCAAATTAAATGAACTTTTAAAAAAAAGTTGAACAAACAGCACAATGTAGTCTGGTTTACAAACTGCAATATTCCATAAAAAAACAAATATGATTTCATAATGTGTTTCTTGAGTCATATTTTAGCTTTTATGACCATTTTCCCTCTCTGGCCCTTACACTGGGTTAACACGTCAAAAGCGAAATTTGTATTATTGCAAGTATCATGATGCAACTCAATGCAAATGTGTTAATTTCCACTGGGCGGCACAAATGCACCAGAATTTGCTTCAGTCTCTTCCACACCAGTTCAAATAATTCAACCCTCAAAATTTGCTAAGGGTGAAAAACCTCTCAAGTAAACTAGAAAGACAGATGTAGTGCTCCACGTTTAGTGTGAACCTAGAATAAGAAGATCAGTCTGCTTTCTTCGACTTAAGTCAACCTCACTCACAAACTGCATGTTTGTTTTCTCATACAGTATGCTTATCGGTGTCTTTACCTTGAAAGGAAATTCATAGTATGGCCCTTTAGATCAAACCATTATGAAACTTCAAGTTCGGTCAAGTCATGTTATGTCCCTGCACAATTGGGATAATCTCTTGGGTAAATATACCCTACCTGATGCAAATTGCCATTGAACTGTGGTAAACCAGCTGATGGACTTAACAGCAGACAGTGTTTTTCCTGAGCCTCGGCATTACACATGTCTTCCATCTCACTTGTGCTTTTGCCTTTTGCTAAGTTTGCGTCTGGACTGTGAATCTGATCTGTTTTGTGATGCTGCATTTCTAGTTCTGCCTTGCTGCAGAGTAAAGTTATTGTCGCAGTAGAGCAATCCTTGTTCTTCTCTTAGTCTCTCATACACCTCTTCATACAGGCTATTAAGACGCTGCTTAACTTCTTTGATGGAACAAGAGATCTCTGACTTTTCCCTGAGCAGTTTGGCTCGGAGGCGTCTCAGACTGTCCACACCATGCTCCAATTCCACTAGGACATCCAACTTCCTTCTGCGACAGTTCTGAGCCGCCATCTTGTTTTTGCCTCTACGGCGAATGTCTCTGATTAGCGTGAGCTGAGCTTCACTGAGATGGTATTTTTCTAGCAAGCGATTGAACTCATCCACGTTTAAGTTGATGATGCGTTCATTTGAGAATGGGATGTTCATCAAGCGTGCGCGCTTTTCGTCCCGACTGGAGAGATGCTCCAATGCGTTGTCTTCTGTTGACTCTTCAAAGAAATCTTTTGGTGGTTTTCTTTGGCTTTGAGGTTGGTTGTAGGTATGATCGTGTCCAATGTGCTCGAGGCAAGGAAGACGGTGGAATTGCCTGGTTTCCAAAAAGCTTGACTGGCACATTTTGGTTTGTTCTGGCATGAAACCGCCCACTGCGCCATCCTCTTCTTTGATATGACTGTATCCCACAGCGTCTTCATCGGGAACCAAACTATGGGTTGAATTTGAGGATGACGAAGAGCATGAAGATGATGATGAGGAACTGGAGGATTCAGATCCACAAGGGGACGAAGGACTTTGGCTGTAGTCTAGTGATAAACCAGAGTCAGAATCTGCTTGGTTCTGCTCTTCAAATTGTGTTTGTCCAAGTTCTTCCAGCCCCAAATCCATTAGTGCAATCTCATCAAGCATGGCTTCCTCCAGCAGAGGATCTAATGGGCTTGGTAGATCAGAGCCAGCGTTCATGAGGAGCTCTATGATATCAGAGTCTTCAAAAGCTTCTGCATTAGAGGAAGTGTCCAGATTGATGTTTGGCATGGTGCTGTTTGGTGTTTCAGGGAATCTTGGCAGAGTGGCTTGATTAAGGCTAATATCTTGATGAATGACATTTTCTATGGATCCAGTGTTCCTGTCTGAATCACTGATGTTGCCAAGAGAGTCCTCTATTGTTTCTGTTGTATTCATAACCTGTAAGGATTAAAATAAAGGAAATAAATTATTTGACTGCCAGGGTCAATAAAGGTGACCTGCCTCATCATTTGAATGTTAAGGTGCTTTCACACCTGTGGATCCATTATTTTGTTCCGAAACAAAGCACACGGCAAAGTTTCTAAACAGACCAAAAGAGCTAAAACAAGTCACGTGCGAGTAAACTCTCCTCATATTAGTCAGAGTTTCTAATTTTTTTGCCGCTTTAATTTATGACGATGAGCAATAAGAGATTCTAAGCGAAAAGCTGCATTTTAATTATGAATGGTGACACCCACAGACATCGTCACCAAATATAATCCATTCGGTCTATTTTCCTAACGGATAAACAGCTCGCGTTAATAGTTAACATGCTCACACTTTTGTATTTGACATGAAACGCACATTACTGGTAGGAATGACATCCCGCCCTACTCATCATTCTCTCTTCATACAGCCGTATTTATTACATATCCATAATACTCTGTGATATTGCCTGGTTCAGATTGTATTGCTTTTTCACTACAATCAATCCGTTCCAGAGTTCATTTCAATCGAGCAGAGACTACCTCATTCAGGCGATCTCGGACTAATTGGTTTGGCGTGGATCCAAGCGCGTTTGCTGGATTCACATATGCCAAACGAACCGCGCTGACTGGGGAAATGCATCAGGTTCCGAAACAGTAGTTGTGAAAGCAATCTTACATTCGTGAATAATATTATTATAAATCCTTATCAGGATAGTATCATTAACAGTGACTAGCTGTTTATGAAAAATGAAAGTAATCAATGTTTACAAAAAAAAATAAAATTAATAAACCACTGAAATGGAAATTTGCTCTTCTGTAAAAATTTTGCGGTAGATTTGCAATGAGGAAATAGAGTACTGGGGAAGTAATGATTCATTCAACTTGTCATACAGTGTGCTTAACTATACTGGTAGCATGATACAATCCCCTTATTCCCCCCCAAAAAATATTACAATTTGGAAAATTTCCTTTCATTTTTTCTCGTCAGATGTCATTACGAAAGTATCAAATGACAATATTAAAGCTGTACGTATGCAAGATTTGACAATCAGTGGTTAAACTAGGTATTGCACTCCAAAATTAAAACACTTTCACCTCGCCCCTCCTCTGATGTCTCCACACAAACACAGGTTTCCAGGTACACCAAAAGCATACCTGTCAACCAAATATTAACTGTATACTAGCTACAAGTGACAACACACAAGAATATTTTCTATATTTTCCAAGATCATTGGTTTTAACCAAACTGGTCCAATGGCAATTTACCATAATTATGTTTTAAAGAGAGCAGGTTATCAAGACCAAAACAAAGACAGACATTCTGAATGTCTTAAATTTGAAAACATGAAATAGATGAATAATAAAAAAAATAATAAAGAAAAGCCATCTTTATATGGTTATGACTTTGAAAAACTACAACTACTAGGTAATTTCTAGTTTAAAATAAATATTCATCACAACCACTGTCATTCTGGTTTTTATAGAAATAAAAGGCGTTATTAAAGGTTGCCCCATTTGTGACTGCAACATGCTTACTGTCATCACACCAATAGAGCAAGCTCACAGTATACACTTCAGTGAACTCTGCTGTTTAGTTAACTGCAATTAGTTTAACATTTCAACCAACTTGAATTGTCACATATTTCACAGATTTTCCGCTGGCATGGACTGAATGATTACTTGCTACCTATGTCATAATTACCATAATTACTTATGAAAAACGATGCATCAAGTTGTTGTTTAACTTGAGGATCTGCTACATTCACATTATATCTTATGTATTCCCACAATTAAAAGTAACAATACAGTTTTTACAATAATAAGCTGTTAAACACACAAAAAAGTTTCTCAAAAAAACCTATAACTACAAATATCTTCTCTTTTGTTCACTAATGTTTCAACGTATGGACTTGTAATTTGCTTCTTTACAGGAAGATGTTTGCCATTACGTACCTGTGATTCCATGATAGACAAAACATCTTGCCATTGTTGCTCTAAGCTAAATGTGGATTCCTGTTCAGGCAACAAGGGTGAGATGAGAGACCTCTGAAACTGAAGTGCATGTTCTCCTGCGTTCTGTACACCAGGACCTGTCAACTGAAAAATTAACCTTTTTTTAAAAGAGGATCATCTGAGTGGATTGTAAAATTTGACACACTAGGTTTAAGATGAAGTTTTTACCTCTGGATCTTCTTCTGAGAGCAAGCTGGAATCAATGAGAGGCCAAAGAGAAGAGCCGTCTCTCACACCTGACAACTGAAAGTGGAGCAAATGAGTTTGAGGAAATTGTTTTATAAAACTCATATCACTCGGTTATCTATCAAGGTCAAACAACGATGTTCATTATTGGCTCAGGAATGTGGAAAGACTTGATCAAGGTCAGCAGCAGCAAAACATCTGCTTTTTACACGACATACTCGTTGAACTGAGTAATTCCTAGAGCTGTTTGGCTTTTTCACACTATATTGGTAAAGTACATTTGTTCAAGGTATACTTTAGCTCAAATACAAATATATAATCTTATCATGTATGCAACATGTTAAGGATTATTGATGTTGTATAGATTTAGATATTCCAGATAAATGTAAAATTCCATCCATAAATTCAAGTCAAAAATGTAAATTCATCCATTTTCTTTTTGGCTTAGTCCCTCTTAATACGAGGTTGCCTCAGCTGAATGAACTGCCAAATAATCCAGCATATGTTTTATGCAGTGGATACCCTTCCAACTGCAACCCTTTACTGGGAAACCACCCTACACTCTTGCATTCACACACACTACGGCCAATATATTTAATTCACCTATAGCGCATGTCTTTGGACTGTGGGAAAAACTGGAAGAAATACATGCCCACACGGGGAGAACATGCAAACTCCACACAGAAATGCCAACTGACCCAGCTGGGGCTCGAACCAGCGACCTTCTTTCTGTGAGGCGATCATGCTACCCACAGAGTCACCCTGACGTAAATATATATATATATATATGTGTGTGTGTGTGTGTATATATATATATATATATATGTATGTATGTATGTATATATATATATATATATATATATATATATATATATATATATATGTATGTATATATATATATGTATGTATGTATGTATGTATATATATATATATATATATATATATATATATATATATATATATATATATATATATATATATATATATATATATTGCAGAGTATTAAATATGTGGTTCATATTGTAATTGGATTCAGTATTGTACCTCTAGATCCTCCTCCAGCATCTGGTTGTGAAATGGATTTAAATTTCTCCAGCTCTCCACCATAAACTCATCCTCTTCCTCTTCTTCGTCATTAAGCAAGTTAGGTTGGGTTCTTCCATTTTCTGACTGCTCTTGGTGGATATTTTGCGGAGGGTCCTGCTCCCAGAAGAAAGACTCCGCATCTTCCTGCAAATGCAAAAGTAAGGAGCATGACTAACATAAAGAAGAAAAGTGCTTTTTGTGCATAAGATGTGCTGGCCTAATAATTACTATTATTATCATTTAATTTCACAATTCAGACTTTTCTTGCACAATTGTGAGGTATAAACTTAATTCCAATGACTTTTCTTTCAATTTAAATCAAAACAGTGAGAAACAACAGTGACAATGGTGGGAAGAAAATGTCAGAACTGAAAAGTAAGTTAACAATTGTTCATTTTTCCTTGAAATTCCAAGTTTATATAAAGGGCTTTTTTTTCATGTTTACAAAAGTATGATTTACATTTCACAATTTTGAGCTATTTTTAGCATATAAGCTTGAAATAGCGAGTTTATCAGTTTAAATTGCAAGATACGAAGTGGCAAATGTGAATAAAGTGAAACTTGTGAAATATAAATTTGCAGTTTTGAGAAAAAATTATTATTTTTATTATTGAAACGAGATTCCCATCTCAGTGTTGTTCGTTTATTAGACTTTATTAAATATTTAAAATTTTTAAAAACTGGTTTATTCATAAAAATCTAAACTAAAAAAGTGACTTATTGTAGTAACCTCCAGATGTTTTATCCTGTTGGTGAGACATCTGTGGTCACTTTTCACTCTTTTATATATGGAACCCATACAGTTATAGACAACAGACAGTTTTATGCTATAAATAGACAACCTTTCCCAGTCCTGGAGGGGAGCTAATTAAAGAGGCTGGTCTCTTGGGTGTCTGTGCTGTTGTTATTGGAAGTCCCCTAAGACCCCTGTGGCCCTGATGACAAGTGTTGCAGTTGACTAATATCTTTTTGGCATTAGGGGAATAACAACCCCCCCCTTCCCTCCCAACACCTTACAGTTAAGGTTAGGTTGTTACTTAATCATGTAACCTATTCAGTCCCTATCAGCCTACATATACTTGTCCTAGAGAGGGTTTGACAAGGTCAGACTGCCTGTTTACGTTTGAGCTGAAGGTATGTGGAGCATCTTTCGTGTACTGTGCATTGAGTCCGTTTTGAGGGAATGGCTGCAGACACTTGATCGGTAGCTGGTAAACAGGCATTGCGAAAGCAAATGTGCATGTCTTCTAGGATTACAAAACAAGCCAGGCTGGTGCTGTAGACGCCAAGCCAGCACATGCTCAGGCATATCTACCAGCGGTCAGGCTTCAAGTTGGGGTCCCAACAAGCTTGCATGATCAAATTAAACTGCAATAGCTATGCTTCCCTCCAAAGATGTGAATTAATTGCAGAATATCTCATAAACATTTGCGAATAAAGCACCATTTTCATCCAATGGCTTACAAAGAACAAAATCTTCACTTCCCGATAAACTGGTGCCAAAGCCACTATGGGCCTTTTTATTCTAGAATATATTACTTGTGCCTCAGAAGACTAAACACAATGAACGTGCTGTGGCTTTTGGAGGCATGAGATCACTGTTTAGGAGCTTAGCTGTGATTTGTCTATTAGTGCCACCCCATTGCTTCATTTTTTTATCATCACATGATCTGTTAAAACAAAATAACATGATTTTTTGATGCACATGCTGGAATTTATTTAGTAAATGTGTTTCATCATAGTTTATGCATATTTTCTCTTATCGGATAAAACGTTTATCCTGCTCAGTTGTGCTCATACATTTTTTATGTTTATTTTCAAAATTCATCTTGCCATTTCCATTATGCATTTTTACGCATTATTCCAAAACATGCATAAAAATATTTAGATGCATGGCTACTGATTTTATATCGCAGATTCATTGGCTTTTTATTGAAATGTGTCGATCTAACAATTCCCTAAAACCAGCCAAGAGTTAAAAAAAGTGTCAGAGAAAAGTACAATGGTGCAACCACAGTTTTACCTTGATTTTACATTGCTTTTATGTCTTTTGTGAACAGTGCTTCACTAGACTTCACCGGACACCATACAAGGTGAGCTACCGAGCAAACTGACCATACTAAAAAAGTCCATACATCAGAAGTGGCAAAAAAACTGTTATTTAAAATTCGTATTTAAAAACATCTATAATAGTGAGAAAAAAAAACTGAAATTGTAACTGTAAATGTAATTAAAATAAATATCCTTTATGTATTTACAATCATGCAAACAGTGTCCTACCACTAAATCCCGTTTTAACCTTATATTGTTTAGCTACATCAAATTAAATTTAGTTAATTTGAAAAAAAGAGATAAACTGGAACAAATACAAAAATGTTCTGGTTGGGAGTTTTGACATTTTATCTATCATGCATACGCAGGCTAAGGCTAAAAAACTTTCCCCCACATTGCATACTTCTGTTTATCAGCAGGTAAAAAAGAAATAGTTAACAGTCTGATCCAGCAAGTCAGATGTACCGTGGGGCCAAATATGCAGCCTTTTAGCACAGACTGCCTCTTGGTTCAGAAATAGCCCTGTGGGTCATGAGCATGGAAACCTGTCACATCTGATCTGGTCTGTACATGTGGGGACTTGACAAACATATGGCAACTGTTACTAAGTACAGTGTCCTTACCCAACGGCAGTTCAGGTTCAGCACTGCTTTCAACCTCTTATTCTGTTTTCAAAGCCCACTGAAGGAACAGAAAGTAAAGTAAAAAGCATCCCACTGAAATTCCCCCAGCCGTCCCACTGAGTTGATTCATGTGAACTGTAAGTGAAAGAAAGCATCTCGATGCTTCTCACTAATGTCAATAATGTGGGCACAAAGCCCAGCAGCCGGTCACAGTCACACTACTGGTCTGTTGGATGCCGTGTGTATATGCTGGCAGTTGCTTGTGGGTCAAACCTGTATAACACTACAGGATATTGTGACAAAGATGCTAATTTGGAGGAGATTATTAGAAGCAATAACATTGAGATGTTTTAAATTGTCACTCAATTGCTGGCTTGTGTATGTTGGCAATAAATAAAATCAGATTAAAGGCGTGTGCAAATTATTTGTTTAGGCAAACTAAGCAAAACAAAGCAAATCAAAATGCATTTCAGTTACATAACTGTGCAAAAGGCATTAAACTGATCACTGCAAACTAAAATAACCTTGTGTGATAAATAAAAAAAATCCTCTATTATATTTTGCATTGGAAATATAAGTTCATCTCCAAACATTACTTTTGTAAATGCTGTCACAGATTTTGTTTATTATTATTATTATTTTAAACCCAAAGAAATGAAAAAGTTGATAATATGTCAATGCAAGCTGATAATACATCTGGATCCAAAGCTGATAACTGTAACAGTAATTTTGTAGTTTATTAATCAATAGCTCAGAGGAACAATATCATTGAATAGTTTTCCTGGTAATGAATGATAAGAACATCCACTTGTCCCAAACTTATGTTTATAATAAAATAGAGCATTATTGCATGTTCATATGGATGCTAATGCAAGTATTGTTTTAGTTTTCTTTATAGTTATTTCTCTTGGTGTAAACACGCCTCTTACATGGTCACCCACTGAAGCTAAGCAGGGCTGTGTCCGGTCAGTACCTGGATGTAAGACCACATGGCAAAGCTTGGTTGCTGCCAGAAGTGGTGTTAGTGAGGCCAGCAGGGGGTGCTCAATCTGCGGTCTGTGTGGGTTCTAATGCCCCAGTATATTGATGAGGAGTCTATACTGCTCAGTGAGCGCCGTCTTTCGGGTGAGACGTTAAACCGAGGTCCGAGGTTTAACCCTGGCATCCTGGCCAAATTTGCCCACTGGCCTCTGTGCATCATGGCCTTCTAACCATCCCCATATGATAATTGGCTTCATCACTCTGTCTCCTCTCCACTAATCAGCTGGTGTGTGGTTCACACAGGTCTGATCATATAATTCAAAGCAAAATGTAAGCTTTGAAATTTTACACCTTTTGGATTGTTTCTTTTTATTCTTGAGTCTGAAAAGTGTTTGTTGTGGTTGTGTTTACAACATAGAAACTTATGTAACATGCTAGTATATGTTCCAGCGATCATATGTTAGCCCCATTACCCAGAATAATCTGGGTCTCATGAATCTCTCACGGTCAGTAGAATAAAAACAGCCTGCAACACTTGAGTAATGCATGGGTGGAAAACCCAGCCAGGACGGAGTATCAGATGTTTGAAGTTGCTTAACACACAGCTGTGTCTCAGGGCAAAGGCAGGACACGCATCTGTCCATCTCAAAAACAAATCTATGTGCATAGCCAGACTGAATATTTCTGGTGTAGAGCCGGTGCTGTATGGATGTGTGTTTTCAGTATTGCAATAAGCAAATAGAGTTTGTTTGATGGAGTTAGGCTGCTTTCTGTATTTGAAATCATGGGTTAAGTTAGGGTTAATGACTTCATGTAAGTCATTTATCATGTTGTACTTTAACTGTACAAGCTGATGACCAAATAAGATTACAAGGTAAAACACTTCCTTATTTTACAAGGGCACAGCTTACCTGGAAATCTGATGCCATGAGGAAATTGAATTCTAAGGTTAATAAAGTCAGATATAACACACACTTTTCTTCCCTTGCTAAACCTGTATAAACACATTTCTGCAGAAGACAATTAGAAAACTAACTAAAGAGCTAAAAAGACTGTGCTTAACTGACTTTGGCTAATATTTTTACAAAACAGTTTAATTGTTTTAATGCTCACCAAAACAGAATTTCTTTAATCAGAACTACTGAAAACAGCATTATTTAATGTATTGTTACAGTTTAGAAGTGTTTTCTACTTTACGTTTTCAGCACCCTTGCATGGAGGGTGTTGTCTAACACAAACTTCCATTCCTCAAATTTGTACTTGAACGATTATGTAACAAGCCACAAAACAGGTCATGGGCAAAATGAGAAAAACATCTGGCTTCACCGCTTACCTCTTTAAGGAGTTCATCGTCATCTGGATGGTTGAGGCTTCTTGACATGAAAGCTTCAAGGCTTTGATCCTCAGCTACTTCATAGCTCAGTTCTCCTCCGCTTCCCAGCCTCATGGGTTCCTCCATATCTTCAAGTCCTCCACCTTCCTCAAGGAGGCCCACTTGAGAGGGGATAGAGACTGCATTGTCAGACTCTCTGTGGACCAACCAGGCTTCCAACTCTGCCGCTGGCACTTGAAGACGGTCAAGCGATCGGACCCAACTCAGATGCCTGCGGGCTGTGATGAACTCATCTAAGTCTACGCTTTTTGGGTGCACGTTGTATCCATCTAGGATGTTTCGAAGATTGTGGAACTGAGTCTGAGTGAGAGCTGAACTTGGACCCAGAATGATTTCGCTAAAAGGAGGCAAATAGGGATCCACATCCACGCGCATCCCAGCCAGACTGAGAAGAATAGCCACTTGGATCAAACCCTCCGTGAAGTACTTCTTCAGGTCCGGCATGGCCCAAACCATCACCGGCAGCAAAAACTGAGTCAAATCAGTCTCGTCTGCAAAATTAGCTAGTCTCTGTATTCAGCTGTACAGTTGAAGCTTGAGAGTTTTTGAGGAAATAGTGAAGTGACAAAATATTCTGGAAAAAAAAAATGAAATGACATCAGAATTTAAGATTTTGACATTTTTATTTAGTCTAAGTGCGAGTCCACACTATCATGACGTAATGCCATTTTGACTGTAGGGTCTCCCTGCATTTGCCTTTAATCTCCTCTTAGCTTGCCTAAGTGTGATCTAGGCAGAACTTTACATAAAGCACATGCACACACAACACCCAACACAACACCCATGCCTTAAATTTCAGGTAAAAGACTCCCTCAAAGCTTGCCTCAATGAAGGCTTGGCATTAGTGTGCATAGAGTGCACAGAGAGGTCACACAGGGGTGCCTGTAAGTGTCCCCTGAAAGTGCAAGTGCACATGAAGTGTGCCATTTGAGATTGAAATTGCATGTTCATTATATCCATGACACTGGTGCTCCATTTGAAATAGTAAACGAAACACCCTATGCTGTCTTTTAGATTAAAGGAGATAACAGTGGCTATTGTTTGCAATAAGATTGGGCCCTCATATGCTTACACTGCAAACCCTAATTAGTTGAGACCATTCAAATGATTTGAGGAAAGGGTAACACTTTATTTTGATGGTCCATTTGAGTATAAGTGAACTGTCTGCTTAATATCTGTTGATACTGCTCCTTCAACAGACATTTAACTGACTATGAGAAACTTTGCAAGGACATGTCAACTTACACTAAAGCTAACTCCAACTCTAACCCCAACCTAAAAGTCTACTTATAATCTAATGAGAATTAGTTGAAATGTAAGGTCACCAAAATAAAGTGTGACCGAGGAAAGTGATTCCCTCAATTCGTTTGAGTGATGGAAAATCAACAACTCAATTAATTGAGTTGACCAAAAGTGATCTTTTCATTGAATTAACAGATTACTTAAATGATAATATTTATGTATCTATTCTAACATTAGATAGTATATAGATTAAGAAAAAAAAATATATAAGCGTTACTTACTAATTTAACTTTTCTCTTTGTTTTGTCAGATGGGTTCAGGTAGTGCCTTTGTCTTGGCTCTGCTTTGGCAAAATTCAGCATTACAAGCAAAATGATCATCTTGTGTCATTTTACATATATTGACCAATCAGTGCGGTTGTCAAAGCAGAATTTCAAGCATGACCAATCATTTTAAACAGACATATGGTGAATTGTTTAAACCAATTAAAATGTTACGTTTAGAGAACTTAAAATATTATTGAAAAGTGTTTAGCTGTCTAATGCCTTAGTTAAACACTCAAAAAAAAAAATTTTTCTCGGTCAAACTTATTTAAAATGAGCTGAAACAACACAATTCTTGAGATTTCACTGGGTCAATATTTTTTTTTATGTTTAATCCACATAAATATGTTAAAAGCGTTAAGCTTGTCACTGATACACCTTGTCTATAAAAAATAATTTAATTGTTGTGAGATCAAGCTGGCACATCTGATTGGCCCACACTTCTACCGGGCGGTCAGTAAGCTGCATTACATCCCAAAAGTGTGGGCTAAAACGAAACATTTTTGGGGAAAAATAGTTTTAATAAATTAGATCAGAATATAAATTATATTTTAGAAGTACAGTTGAAGTCAAATGATGTTTAACAGAGCAAAGGAATTTTCACAGCATGTCTGATAATGTTTTTTTTCTTCTAGAAAAAAGTATTATTTGTTTTATTTTAGCTAGAATAAAAGCAGTTTTTAATTTTTTTAAAACAAATTTAGGACAAAATTATTAGCCCCTTTAAGCTAATTTTTTTCGATAGTCTACAGAACAAACCATGATTATAAAATAACTTGCCTAAAAACCCTAACCTGCCTAGTTAACCTAATCAACCTCGTTAAGCCTTTAAATGTCACTTTTAGCTGTATAAAAGTGTCTTAAAAATATCTAGTCAAATATTATTTACTGTCATCATGGCAAAGATAAAATAAATAGTTATTAGAAATGAGTTATTAAAACGATTATGTTTAGAAATAGGTTGAAAAAAAATCTCTCCGTTAAACAGGAATTGGGGGGAAAATAAACGGGGCTATTCAGTGGGGCTAATAACTCTGACTTTAACTGTATGTCGTCAGTCATTTGTATTCTTTAATCACTCAATATGTATATGTAATAGCCTATATTCATATGTAAGTACAGCAATAAGGTTTACGCGAGACCATCTATTGTGAATTCACTTTCAGTTTTGAGCATGTTTCAAGATTAAACAATGAACACACAAGGTGGAGGCGCGAGTCTTCCAGAATGCTCTTCGGTTATCTTGACTGAAGCTGTAATGATGGAACTGTAGCCTATAACACATCACCTTCATTAACAGCAGTCAATAACGCGTGACACTCCCGCTGACCCACTTTATTATTTCTTCATAACTGGGCAACAGGCAGCTTGAGTCACGCAATGATGTAATAGTGGTGCGGGTTAAGAAAAACAAAATAAGCTACTACATACTTCAAAAAAGTACTAGAACATGTTTTTTTCCTGTCATAACACAACAGGTGAGTGAGGTGACCCACACACTCACAAAACATGCACTGACCTCATGAGTTATACAGTAATTATGTGATAAGGGTCAGGGTATATTCTGGCAAACCGTTTCCCAATCACGCTTTGCAATCGGCAAAGCAGAACGGAGCACACACCGTTTACCAATTCAGGATGGATAACTCGCAAAGCTAAACTTTCCTGCGTGCTTTCTTAACATATTGCTATCAATCCGCATTGAAAGCAAGAGAATATAAACGTAAGAGGCGGGGCAAGGGTTTACGTTTTTCAAATTAAAAGTGGGCGTACGTTTAAATGAAAAAAAAAAAGAAAAGATATGCCTAATGTTAATGTGAAGTACAGCGCATTTGCGTCCATTCTATATTTTTAAGCCTACACTGAGTGTAGGCTAGTAATAGAGGGTATTTACTTTTAGTAAAAAGATGTGACAATAGCAGCACAATATTTAATTTTTAGTATTTTAAATATATCACGGTGGTGCAGTGTAGCACAATCGCCTCAAAGCCGAGCCAGATGGCATTTCCATGGGGAACTTGCATGTTTTCCTTGTGTTGGTGTGGGTTTCCTCCGGGTGCTTGAGTTTCCCCCACTGTCCAAAAACATGGTGTAGGTGATTTAAGTATATATATAGTGATGGGTTGCGGCTGCAAGGACCTCAGCTTCGTAAAACATAAGCTGGATATGTTGGCAGTTAATTCCGTTGTGGCGACCCCAGATTAATAAAGGGACTAAGCTGAAAACGAATAAGTGATTCAATAAATGATTAAAATATTTGCTCCTTATGGGCCATCTAACGTAATCTATTGCAAACAGTAGCAATTATCTGCAAGTATTGTAGCACTTTAAGAAAACAGTAGTCAATAATAATTTAATTAAATACAATACCAGTCATAGTTATAAAGATGAACAACAACTAACCTAATATTCCTTCTTCAGATAAAATAACTCATCGTAACCTTCATACTCTGACTATTTTTAATCCAAGTAGTCCTCTATTTTTGTACAACCAAGAGATGACAATTTGGGGGAACAGAGTCAGAAGTCTTTTGTCAGAAGATTAAGAAACTTTTATTTAAAAAAAAAGGATGTAATGCAATTTGACAGAGAAGACTGAATGCACGAATTAAGAAATTTCATTAATAAAATTAATTAATCGTTTTTTTAAATTTATGGGTTATTCCTATTATTCAGTGCCATTTCAGGGTAGTAACTGTCACTGATTTATTTATTTATTTATTTTTTACATTTTCTGGTATTTTTATAATTTCAGTTGAAGGAGCACATGTTGAACTATAAGAAAAAATATACTGATCCAGTTCAGGATACTACATAGAATTTTCACATGTAACACAGGCCAAATGTTTCCCTTTTACAGAACATTCTCATACCTTTTTAAAGGTGTTTAAAATAAATAGTTACTATAATATTTACATTTTCCAAGGGCTAAAATGTCCCTCACTTTACACTGCGCATGCCTGTTATAGCTTAGAACACCAACAATAGTATTTTTTAAAAGCTATTACTAAACAAGGGTTATCTAAAAAAGCTTGCTATGATGACACATTGTAAATTTAATGTATTTCATTTAGTATAAAAATAGATTGCAATGCAATTAAATCCTGTTTTTAAGTGATTTAATTTTGTCAGTTCTTTGGATACAAGTAACCAGAAAAATGTGTAATTTATGTTGATTTTATTTAATTAATATGAAAAAACTATTATATATAATATATAATAATCATTAACAGGGTGGAGAGAGGAGTACCAGGGTTAACACAATAGGAACTATATAGGGAACTTGTTTGCCACACTCTCATTCGATTACCAATAACAAAATGATGGTTACTGAATTATCCAAAGAAAACACAGCAACATTTTTCAATGTCACATCTAAGACATCACATAAATTGTCCAAAAAGCCAATCTAAATATAAAGAGCATTTTCATACAGATATTAGAGTACAAATAGTGAAATACTGAAAATTGCAAATAAAACTATTATTTTAAAATCAATATTTTATTTTGGTTTGCACCATGACGTGCCCTGTATCATTTCCGCTTTTCTGTAGCCGACAAGCGTGCCGTTCCCTGAAAAAATCATGCACATGGTTTAAACTGATCTATAAACCATGTTTAAGCCATGAGCAAACAGTAACAGTGTGGACAGTAACAGGAGTGACATTTTTTGCAAAACTCAGGCATTACTACCATTATGGTGAACAACGAGCTAGCACATGATGATCTGAAGAAGATTTGAAACATGTTTATTAACGGTATTTCTCAAAATTACAAAAAAGAAAAGAAAATGTTTCCCTTATATCAAAGGTGTCAAACTCAGTTCCAACAGGGCCGCAGCTCTCTACAGTTTAGTTCCAACCCCAATTAAACACACCTGATCAAACTAATTGAGTCCTTCAGGCTTGTTTGAAATCTACAGGTAAGTGTGTTGGAGCAGGGTTGGAACTAAACTGTGCAGGGCTTCGGCCCTCCAGGAATTGAGTTTGACACCCCTGCCTTATATGAAAATAGGTAACAGGGTAGACATGTTATGTTTTATCACAACAGAAAACTACTCTGAAATGCTTAAAATAAAAGAAGATAAAAGAGTGAGACTAACTCTGCTTCTTGTAGACAATTTCCATAATTGTGGGAATTCCTGAGAATCATGTGACTAGAGAAAGAATCAGTGGGCATTTTTTTAATGTGGATTACAATTAAAGTAAGGAGACATCCATTTCAGGGACACACATTAATTTAAAGATTTTATTAAAATATTTTAATTTATTAAAAACTATAGCATTTGGTGAGAAGTATTATATGACAATAAAAAAATCTATAAAAAGCATAGTATTTATTCGGATTTCTAAATTATACTTTTAACTGAACTTGAGCATACATAAACTGGGACATGGCAATTCAGCCACTTGCACTGAAATTAGAGTAATTATTTTAAATTTAATTGAATTTTAGCACTTGTAATCGGGTCTTATTGTTGAAATTGGATAATCTTATCAGAAATTTTTTCTTGTTGAATTTTTAATTATTCTGTACCATATAATGCCCTAGGGAAACAAATGGCACTGAATAGTATTAGTATAGTAATTATTTTCTTTATTTCTGTAAACTAATTTCTGTAAAGTAAAAACTGGAAGGACCCCATACAAATCATGCGGCTGAAGCTCCCTGTGAAGCCTATGTGCAATTGTTAAGTTTTATCTCTGAGCTTATTTACATTGTTAACTTTCATGAAAATAGTTATAAAATAGTCCACTATAAAATAGTTAAGTTTTGTTGTCCAACAACTCTGACAAGTCATAGAGAAAAAATATTATTTATAATTTATTAAAAAAAAAAAACACTATATGAAGATAAATGTCCATACAATGCAGATAAATTGCTCTTACACTATTTGTATATTATTATTTCAAGATTTCTTTTTCTTTTTAGCAATTACACATATTTTTGGCTGTATTTTGGCAATATTTTTATGGTAAAGTTCAGTAAAACATAAAAATATAATATTAATAAAGTGAGTGAGTCTTTTTTCTCAAACAGACTTTGAACTACATAAATATAACAGTTTTTACTTAAAATTTGTGTCAACTGCCTATGTCAAAATTCTGTTTTTTATTTTAAGGCACTTTTTTTTTTTTTCTGTTGAAAATTGCCATCCATATATTTGTTTGTATTTGGTGTGTTCTTATACACACAGATATTACCTTTTGTATGCCTAAATACGTCTGTACCATTTACACACACCATCTTAACCAAAAGTATTACATACCATACGCACATAACCATTCTGTATAAAAACATACAATAAAAACATAAATTTGTGCTACTGAAACAGATTTTGCACAAAATCTATCCTGTTAATTTATCTATTTATAGTTATGGTTATTTTGATGTGACTTGCTTGTTTTGTGGATCTGTAAATGAAGTATCTGTAGCTCCACATTTGTTTTTTGAATGCGGTGTGACTAACAGATTTTGGGTTGAATTAAGCTGTTAAATGTGCAAATGCGACACGTTTCTCCTCAAAATTGTTGTCTTCTTTTGAAAACATAACTTTTGAGTAATAGTTGCTTAAGAAAACCGGTGCTATTTTTTAATGCATTGTGACAATCTTTTTAAGGATACACTTTAATCGCATTTTCGCCTTTTTATATATTGATGATGTTCAAAGCTTGATTCATGCAAACCTATTAATACCACATTTTTTTGTTGTTTGTTTTCTTTCTTTGTTGTTTTTTCCCCCTGCATTTTCTTATTTCACATGTAAGAGTAATAACTCTCCCTGTTACTGTTTTGTCATGAAAATATATTTTAAAAAGAGAGAAAAATGCAGACAAAAAGACTATAAGTGCTAGACATGGTGCTTGATTTTGCAGGACATTTTTTTACATAAACAAGTAAGAAGGAATTAATGAAATATTTAAATTTATGTAGGCTATTATGCACAAATTTTAATAGGGATAGATTTAATGTAATAGCTTATAAAGGTATTAACAATATATAATATTGCACTGAACGACTGAATTTAGGCATAATTTAATAAAAGTGTGAAATTTGAAAGGGACTGAGAGGTATCATATCAGGGATGAGGGAGCGTGGTAATCGTTTTTTCATTGGTTAGGTTTTTTTCCAGTAGGGGCGTGGCAATAGTTTTTTCCATTGGTCAAAGGTTTTCTTTTCGGTCAAATGCGTTGGGTAGTTAGATTACCATATTTAATAAGCTGCTCATTTAGTTTAAAGGTGGATCATTCTACTTTATGTACTGGTGTTTAGAATAAAACTATTTATAACTATTTATAAATGCACTAAGAAAAGTGTTTTATTCAGTACAAATCCATTTTTTTGCCTGGTAAATATATATATTGTTCAACTATCACAGATTTATAATGAAGATAATAAGTTATTAGTAACTTTATGTTAAGTGATATGAATCAATTGGAACACAAACATGGGCTGCACGGTGGCACAGTGTAGCATGTTCGCCTTACAGCAAGAAGGTTGCTGGTTTGAGTCCTGGCTGGGTCAGTTGGTGTTTCTGTGTGGAGTTTGCATGTTCTCCATGTGTTCGCTTGGATTTCTCTGCCCTGGGTGCTCCGGTTTCCCCCATAAGTCCACAAACATGTGGTACAGGTGAATTGGGATGGCTAAATTCTTAGTATTTGTGTGTGAATGAATGTGTATGGATGTTTCCCAGTGATGGATAAGTTGGCGGTTCATTCTGCTGTGGCGTCCCCAGATTAATAAAGGGACTAAGCCGAAAAGAAAATGAATGAATGAATGAACACAGACACATAAACATAGAGCATATATACACATAAACGCATATATATATAAGCTTTTAAAAGCTTTTAGGAAACTTAAGCTATTTTAGTCTCATCATTTAGGATGACACTAAAACACAAACATGCTGGAATGTAATAACTGGAAAATTATAATGTAGAAATTAAGCTGTAAGCTTGATAAAATTTTATTTTAAATGTAATTACATTGACCATGTCGAGATGTAATTCAGAACAGTCTTCACTTCAATTTTAGTGACTTTAAGAATGAAAAACAAGCCTACAAGTGCAGCAATCCACAATAAGTGGTCTTGTGCTGCCACCTAGTGGTTAAATTGAGTTTAAAGTGATTAATGCTAAAATTCTGGCTTGTAAATTGAATATCTTTTTGAGACATCTTAAATATAATAATTGTCACATGCAGTTACAAAGAAAAAAAAAAGTAAATATATATATGTGGTGGAACGGGAGATTGTCATTGATATGCAGCCGACAAAATCTGCAGCAACTGCATACAGCTATCATGTCAATATGGATCAAATTCACTGAGGAATATTTCCAGTACCTTGTTGAATCTATGCCACGAAAGATTAAGGCAGTTTTGAAGACTAGTAAGACATAGGTGTCAAAGTAAATGCTTAGAGGGTAGCAGCTCTCCACAGTTTAGCTCCAACCCTGATCAAACACGACTCGTAATCGTAATTGTAAATCGAAGTGTTTAATAGAATCTTGATCACCTTGATTATTTGGATCAGCTGTGTTTGATTAGGGTTGGAGCAAAACTGCAGAGCTCCTATCCTCAAAGAATTAACTGACACCTATGTAATAAGGTGTACCTAATAAAGTGACCGGTGTGCGTCTATATTTATAAGAAAATAAATAATAACTACATAAATATATGATACTATATTAATTAATTATTTTTTAACTTTTAAATATACTTCAACGATCTCAATGACTTGAACCTTTCCTATTTATCAATTTAGAGCTATAATTCATGATTTAACCAAGGTTTATCTTTTTCACATACTCAAAAACAATACGTTTCTGAATTCCCTTATCACAATTACCGAATAATTCCCCAATTATTCCCACAATTTATTTATTCGGATGTACCTACATATACGTTTAAACATTTTAATTTGAAAAACGTAAACCCTTGCCCCGCCTCTTACGTTTATATTCTCTTGCTTTCAATGCGGATTGATAGCAATATGTTAAGAAAGCACGCAGGAAAGTTTAGCTTTGCGAGTTATCCATCCTGAATTGGTAAACGGTGTGTGCTCCGTTCTGCTTTGCCGATTGCAAAGCGTGATTGGGAAACGGTTTGCCAGAATATACCCTGACCGATAAGCTACACACTTTTAGGTGATTAGCCGACTATATGAAAAAGATAAACGACAAAGCTTAGACAACTACAAATCCAAAATCAGTTCTCACAATAAGCTCACTGTATAGATTTATAGAAAGTGATTTGCATTACCTTGTCGGTCGGCAGACGAGAGTTCTGGAAGTCAGTAAATAAAGGCGTGCGAACTGAACACTTACTCCTCCTGGATGATCTGAATCACACAACATGCTCTATAATGATGTGCGAGTGTATTTATGGGGCAGGAGTCGGTGAGTGCTGGAAAGCATGGTCTCCTCCTACGTGACGTAAACGAGACTTTCGGTTTTCTTTCGGTCAGACAGCGCGTGCTCACTCCGTTCATCAGTGTTTACAACAGACTTCTGATTTTCCAATAACATTTATTTTCTTCAGAACTTTAATGGCTTACCCTTATTGTAGTAATATGGTTATAATTAAAATCTAGTATTTAAAGTTTAGTAGCCTATGCAAAAAGTGTGGACTTTTATTCTGTAATGCAATTTAAAAGAGGGAGATAATGCAAGAACAACAATAAAGGGCGTCATCATCACCCTTATTAAAAAAATAAATAAATATATATATATATATATATATATATATATATATATATATATATATATATATATATATATATATATATATATATATATAGTAATACCATTTAATTAAATACTATGCTATAATATTATACTTTTAATGTTATTACCATAATCAACCCTTGGCTCAATTATTAATAATTATTATTATTAACAACTTTATAAAAATATTTTATTTATAGCATTTTTTAAAGATAGTATTTAGTGCAAAACAAAAAGTGTGATCTTGCGCTTTTGTCTGTATATACAGAGGATGTACAGATGATAATAATAATACTGACTACAATAATAATAATGTATAATCTAATATTTTTATTTATATTATTTAATAACATTTTATAAAATGTGTGTACAATGCTTGGATAATATATATATATATATATATATATATATATATATATATATATATATATATATATATATATATATATATATATATATATATATATATATATATATATATATAATTTTTATAATAAATATATTATTATAAAGAAATTCTAAAGGGCCTATAAATTATGTAGGCCTATTATGTTTGCTTTTATTATCATTATCATCATCATTTAAATATTATCCTCATCAAATAATAATTTAATTCTGTATAGGCTCTAATATTTAGTGAGGGAGAGGATTCCCAGATAATAATAATAGTAATAATGTTGCTTCATGTATACTTAAAATAGATCTAATAATAAACCATTTTACTAATGTTGTTTTAAATGTACGTTTACAGTAATCTATGTGTAAGTAAGCTCTTCAGCTTTGCTGCCCCCTGTCGCGTTAGCAAGAGGGGGCATTACATAAGTCAACTGCTGTTGATTATAAATTCATAGCATATCCTGTTCGCACAGGTGTTTTATGTAAATGGCAGTTACACGTAATTAAACTCGTTGGACCAAGTGACGTGACGCTTAAATATTAATTTAATTATCAGACCGCCCAATACATTCAAGAAAGCAGCAGAGCGCACAATAAAATCCGCCATTGTGGCTCCTCCACCGGAGCGTTTCTGTACCAGATCGCTACGGTGAGGTTGAGCCAAAATGGCGGCTCCCTGGCTGTAGTTGCAGACACGCCCCCTGTGAGTCAGAGGCTTTAGGAGCGCTAGTGTAATGACAGCTCAAAGCTGTCCACGTCAACACTGCTACAACCATGGACTCCGCGGCTCTGGTAGGTTATGTGTGCCATTTAATCCTTGCTCTTTTTTTATTTAACTTATCGTAAACGCTGAAATCGTATATCGACAGGCTTGAGCAGCTTGTGCGCAGTTTTTGTCTTTAAATCTAAGAAGAAATGTCTTTTCTACAGCGATAAAATTCTCTTTATATTATTCTAAGGCTTAGCCTGCTAAGTTAAAAAATATCTTAAGAAAACCTACAATTGTGAAGTACTGGAAACGCGCGTTGCTTTGTATTATAAACGCTGGTGCTTGCATTTTTCATTCCCGAAATCGAAATGTTGCTGCCAGAGACCGATCCGGTTTCTTTTTGCGAGCAAGTGAACATTTCTGGGAGCAAAGCATAACATTATTTTCCGATTATAAGCGGATAGTCGTGCCAAATGCGAATGTTGTCGTGTGTTCCTCCTAATGTGCGCTACAGGTGTGTTCATGTTCATTCTGCACTTGAGTCCCGTTTGTTCTGAAAGTTTTTTCCGTGTAGTCGTGGATGATGTGGGTTTTCAGAGTGAGACGTGGATGCCACGTCCTCGATGCGCGTCTGCCGGAGCGGAGCGCGCGCTGCCTGTGCGGTGCGCGTGATTGATTCCACAGGTGGACACTTGGAGGAGATCAGGGTTACTGCTTGCCATGGACATTTTAATACTCTTATGAGTTGACCTATATAAACAACACCCCTTATCACTACATATGATTAATGAAGTATAGCCTACCTGTAGAAAAAGAGCAGCGACTCGCCTTTAGTGAATAAAATAACCTTATACGTGGGGGGAAAAGTGTTTTTAAAGTAGCTATTTACCATTTTAATACTGTTAAATGTAGGATGACATTTACCATTTAAATTAACTTTTATATTTCAATAAAATGTACTGTTGTCTCAAGTTAAATTTCAAAAAAGGAATATATTTGGAATGTTATAGTAGCCTACATAATACATGTACGTGTGCTACATAAGGTGATGGTACAAGTGACATTCATTCATTACTGACTTTGACAAAAGGAAAGGCCTTGCATTGTTATACTCATTGTTTACACACAATACTCCGTTTCAAATAACCTTGGAATGAACAGATGCAGTAGCATACTGCATATGTTATTGTTAAATTGAGCAGAATATTCATTTAACGTTATAGTTAAAAGTCATTCATGATTACTTTAATACATAGAATCACGGTTTACTAGATATTTAATAGCTATTATAATTTACAGCTGCTGAGGTTTCGGTATTGGGCCCTGAAGGTCTGTATCGAGACAGGATTGACTCATATTTCAGCCAGATGATCTGAAAAGATGATGGTTTTCTCCTGTTCACCTGGCTCAAGTTCTGTGATACACTCAGACTTTGAATCAGTGGTAGTCAGTGCATGACAGAACTTTGGCCCGGACGGACCCAAAGCGAGAGCCAACAGCCTGTTTTGACTAAACCTTCTGTACGTCTGTATCGACATGTGTGACGGATGTATTTAATCTTGAATTAAATACAAAAGTTTTGAACATTCAAAATTAATATTATCATGATTTATTTTCAACCAGGAACCCTCGCTGTACACAGTTAAGGCAGTCTTCATCTTAGACAACGATGGAAACAGACTTCTCTCAAAGGTGCATAGACTCCTCCTTTACACTTATTTTTTTCATCGAAGATGGATAATTTACACTTCAGGCATTTTAGCCTGTTAAAAATTATGAATATTATAATTTAATAAATTGTCTTAATATGTATTATCAGATATGCAATATCACTTGAATTATTTATATATAGTATAATATTTATTGTTGATATCATTATTTTGTTATTATAACTATTATTGTTATTATACATATGAGAATAGAGTAAGAACTGAACCTAGATATTTTAGCCATTTTAAAAATGATTTTAAAGATTTATTTTAAACATGATTTCGATATTTGTAATTATTATTTTATTAAATAATTACATTTTTAATTGTATTAAATATATTCAGTTATTATTTTTATTTTCAAATATATTTAGTTATTATTTTTAATATTTTTTCCAGTTTTAATAATTTTTAATTTGTTTAATCAGTTTTTATTTTCTTGTTTCTTTTATTCATGTTTCTGTAAGGCACTTTGAATTACCATTGTGAATGAAATGTGCTATATAAATAAACTTGCCTTGCCATGCCTATTATTATTTATTATGTTGTTTATTATTATACAAGTACATTTGTCCTTTGATATACAGCAGGGGTGTCCAAACTCAGTCCTGGAGTAAAATTTGCAGGACACCGGCCCTCCAGGACTGAGTTTGTACACCCCTGATGTACAGGGAAAGGATCTAATTTCATATCTAAAAATGACTTCTTTTATTAAAGGAATAGCTAATGTTAAAGAATAACTCTGTACTTTAAATATGATATATTGAAACCTTGACGTTTCTCTTGTAGAGTAACTGGGACAAAAATATAAAATTACCTAAATGAGCACACCTTAAAGGGATAGATCACATAAAACTGAAAATGATGTCATCATTTTCTCACTCTTCACCCATAACAAACCTTAATGAGTGTCCTTTTTCTGTTTTATATTAGAAAAAAATCTGGAAATTAATTACTATTGACTTTCACTGTAATTGTTTTACTTATGCAAGTAGCAGTTTACTTATTGTGTTCAATAAAAAATGAAACTCATTAAGGTTTGTCAGTAAATACTTCACTTTCACGCTTGTATTAACTATAACTTTAACCAGATCTTAGTTTTTCATATATATTTTATTCCCATTTGTATTCATTTACGTTAGGATTGCTTCCATTATGTTTAACTGCAACATATTACTTGAAGAAAAAAACAAACAAACATGTCGTGTAACAAATGACTTCTGTGAAATTTCAGTACTATGATGCAGAACTCTACCCCTCCATGAAAGAGCAGAAGAATTTTGAGAAGAACGTCTTCAACAAAACACACAAAGCTGACAGTAAGTCGATTATTTTATAGGCTCTGTGTTGCATTTTAATCGGTATCCTGCCAAATGTGTATAGTGAATAGACCTGGCCGTCTGCTTTGTTCCAGCTCAAACTGTTCTCTAAGGGTTTCGTGAATTTGGAGATCTTATTGTGTCGATTAGGACCAGAAGCACTCTCTGAGTAAAATAAGAAGTGTCCCAGATTAGTCCCAGATCGAGTTTCAAAACTAGTTTAGAGAAGGCCTCGGTCATTAGAAATTACAAGTATCCTCTGGGGCTTGTAGGTCAGATTACTGCAAAACTGGGTGGAGAACCTGTTCCAGAATTCATAAATGTTTTTAGTCACTTGCGCTGTGGGCCAAGGAGTGTGACACCGCGACAGTAAAACCACCCTGATCCTGTCAGCTGATGTAATGTGGTCAAAATACACACCTGTATTTGTCACTTAAAGGTGAAACAACAAATGGTGATCTGCGTGTCAAGAGTAATTCTTAACTGGACTGTAAAAAAAAATTCTGTCAAATGTACAGTATTACTGGCAATTTTGATGGCAGAAATACTGTAAAATTGTAAAAGGGCTCTGTAAATGAATAATTACAACTGTGCTGTAGTTTTAAAATTTACAGTTTTACAGTGTTAATTTACAATCCACTTGTAAATTTTACAGTAATACTAGCCTCCAAAATTGCCAGTAATACTGTAAATGTTACAGCATTTTTTTTACAGTGTGTAGTTCATTATTCATTCAGATAGCCAGACAAATATATATTGATATTCATCTGGACTAAAAGTCTTAGTATAATCACTTCTGCCCTACAAGTGTTGTCTTCACATGAAACTTTGAGAATATGAAACCAGCATTTAAGCACAACACCACAAAGTAAAATATTTACATTTACATTCAGTCATTCAGGTGTGTAAAGTCTAAAAAGGAAAGCGTAAGTAATGAGTTTTTTTTTTTTTTTGAGTACAGTTAGTGCTATAGTCAGAGAGGCAATTGCAGATTAGGAAGTGAAGTATAGATTAAATAGTTGAGGGGTCATTAAAATCATACAATTTCTTTTTTTTTTTTTTTGTAATTCTTATGCACTCCTAATCAAAATAATCCTTGTGGATGGGATCAACCTGTTAATCACAAGGGATCTACCAGTAGCTAACCAAAGTCATCCAACCATACATGTGTAATTTCTCAATGAACAAAATTCTACCAGCAATTTTTCTTGTCTAAGCAGTTCACTTATTCACATACTTGTGAAATGTATTGCAATTTATATTACATGCTGATTAATAAAAACACTTTTGCACCGTTCTGTATAATACATTTAAGATTTTCTTTATGGTCTTACTCTTTATATGATACTGACCGTATAATACAGAAGTTAAAAGAGCAATTAAGGGTGTGTTCACACTTATTCTGCTAAGTTTGAACTCTGTTTGTGTGGTTGAACAACAAGCAGACTAAAATTCCTGAAAGATCTGCTTCCAAATAAACTCAAATGAGATATGAATCTAACACAAACCAAAGAAATCTAAATGAAATAAAAAGGGACATAATGCCACAAGATGTGGCTATCAAAAGGACCGAAAACTCATGTATGGTTATTTTCTTCTTCATTTCTTCTTGATGTTACTAATTACATGTAAATACTGGCTCTGGAAACAGCTTTTAGGGCTTGTATTATGCTGCAAAACATACTGCAAGCAGCGCAGTTTCACTATAGTTTGTTTTAATTGAACCAAAGTGGGAACACATCCTTATTTTGTTCTACGGTCAGGCTTAAACCAACCAAGAAAACCAAAGTAAAAAAATACTCTCTCTTTGATCTTGCTTTGAAGTTTATTTTGCCACTTAACTGTATAAAACATTCACATAGATCAAATTTTTTTGAATAATTAAACACATTTAAAATAAATAAATTATATAAATAAAAGCATACAGTAGTTGACCCAAACATAAAGATTCTCACAATTTACTCACACTTATGGATATTTAAATAATGTTGGAAACCTGCAGCCACTGACATCCATAGTAGGAACAAATTACACTGTGAGTATTGCTGCCTCCCAATTCACATAATTATACTACACCCGATATGATTTTTTTGTGGAGGAAAAATATATACTATTGAGTGTGTAACAGAAGAATTTGCAAGCTTTGGGACATAATATTTCCTCATTAACAGATCATTGCGTTGCTTATTTATGAGCCCTGTCAATCATCCATATTTCTGTCATATTTAATTTCCGACCTTATTGAAGAAGCAGCAGCAGGTTAATCTTCCATTCACAAGTCTTTCATGCAGAGAAATCTCCTCAGGTCTTTGGATAATTATGCATTCAGACGATAATGACCAAACACGTCTTTATATAAGTCACAAGTATTGTTGTTGTAGTTGAAATACAACACAGACAACGCGATTGAAATATTTTCCAGACTTTAGATATTAATTTACAGTCATGCAAACATCTTTATCGAAGCCTCTCTACTTGACGGTTGGTCTCGCGCATCCATAATGTTTGTAGTTTATTTACACTTTTCACCCAGGTTTTTTAGTTCTAATCAAATTTCCCGTCCAACGTGCAGTGTACTTTGGTGTATACTACTAAGTATAGTGTATACTTTGGACAAAATCAGCAGTTAGAGTATGGACGGTTCTACTCTTAAAATTTTTACCGGAAATAGTAAACCATCCGGGAACCTTTGACATACTATTTTTAACATACTACGATTTGGGAAATACTAATTCTATTTTCAAATACTATTAAGGGCAGATAGTATCCCAATTGGAAAGCAGCATATGACTGCTGGTTTATGACAACATTCAAAGTATCTTCTTTGTGTTCAAAAAGAGAAATAAATTCATAAGTTCACTGTAAAAAAAAAAAAAGGGTTCCACACAACTCCTTCATGCTGTCCCAACACAAATTGATTAAGTTAACTTAAATCTTCTAACATATTTATGTGGATTGAACATTAAAAATTAAGAATTCTCAAGAATTGTGTTTTTTCAGCTCATTTTAAATAAGTAGCTTTTTTGAGTGTTTAAAAGCACTTGGGATTGTCATTTTTGGCTGAACTATCTCTTTAAATCTTCTGCTTTCTGTCCTTGTGTGCAGATGAGATCGCCTTCTTAGAGGGAATGACGATAGTCTACAAGAGCAGCATAGACCTGTTCTTCTATGTAGTCGGCAGCGCTCAGGAGAACGAGGTGAGTCCTGTATGCAGATGAGCTGGCATGTGATTGGCTGGAGTTATCACAGTCACTTGTTTTGCATGTGACTGTAATTCTTTCCTACTGCTATGGAGAGCTGGCCAGTTTTGGACGACGTTTGACATCGGATTCATCGACTTTTGTTTTGAAGAGGATGCAGATGCAACAAAAATGTTTCATCTCATTTCCTTTTCTGTCTCTGTCTTTCTGCTCTCTCTTCCTGTGTTTGTCTTCCAGCTCATGTTGATGGCAGTGTTGAACTGCTTGTTTGACTCTCTCAGTCAAATGTTGAGGTGAGTTCATTCTGTATGAGTATGTAAAACTAGTGTAAGAACATATACTATGTGGTTAGTGACTTGAAAGAAATATACATTTATTCAACAAGGAATCTATTATATTGATCAAAAGTGAAGTAAAGACATTTGTAATATTTCTGTTTCAAATAAATTGTTTGTTTGATGCGGGGGAAAAAAGAGTTTAGGTGGTACTTTCAACAAAAATAATTCAAAGGCATGTTTCTTGGGCAACAAATGGGTATATTACAGTGTTTTTTGATGGATTGTGTGACAATGAAAAGGTATTGACTGCTGAAAAATGTAATGTAGACATTTACGTTATTCAATCACATCAATTCATTGGAAATAAATGGATAGTTCAGCCAAAAATGTAAATTCATTCATCTTTTACTCACCCATTACTTGTCACACACCTTTATAGTTTTCTTTCTTCTGTCAAACACAAAAGAAGATATTTTTTCAACATCGTAAACCTGTAACCATTAACTTCTATAGTTTTTTTTTCTACAATGGAACCACTTTACCGGTTTTCATTTTTCTTCAAAATATATTTTTTGTTTTAAAATAACAGAAGAGAGAAATTCATGATGGTTTGGGATCACCTGAGGGTGATTAAATAGTGATAAGATTGTCATTATTTGGGTGAACTATGCCTTTAAAAATAAATCCAAATCAACCCCAAAACTTTGAGCACCAAATCGTGAGGCCAGTCTGTGTTTGATATTGATATAGTCTGTGTTTGATAAGAACAGGACATATTCACTTGGTCAAACTCAATTCCTGGAGGGCCACAGCTTTGCACCAAACTAACTGAGTGCTTCAGGATTGTTTGAAACTCACAGGTAAGTGTGTTGAAGCAGGGTTGGAACTAAACTGTGAGGTGCAGCAGCTCTCCAGGAACTGGAGTTTGACACCCTTGCACCAGTGGAATGTTTTCATAGCTTACTATTGGTGGAAATATATGATATTTGCATGTTTGTACAGCTGGAACTGAGAATGATTTCAGGTGTTGGAACACTGGCAGTTTCAAAACATTAACATAAAAGTTGATGTTAGTTGCTTTAACCTGTTAGAGTTTGTAATGATGGTGCAAATCAGGAAAAATACCTCGAGGGGTAGTTCTCATGGGACTGGCTTGGTAGCTAGTTCCTATAACCGAGAACTTATAACTGCCCATGTGTGAAAGCCCCTATTGATATCATGTGCTACTCTTGCTGCCTATAAACTTACTCGTGTATGAAATTCCAGTAGCTATTTTTGGCATCAAGCCTCCAGTGGTAACCATAGGATATGCAGCAAATAAAGTGTCACAGTAGGCCATTTGTGTGCTCAGATGTGCGGTTCTTCTCCAACAGGAAGAATGTGGAGAAAAGGACTCTGCTGGATAATATGGATGGAGTTTTCCTTGTGGTGGATGAAATCATTGATGGAGGGTAAATAATGATGTTTTGGTTACACTTTTGTTTAGAAAACAACTCATTATTATATAAAGTTGAAGGCAGAATTATTAGCCCCCCTGTTTATTTTTCCCCCAATTTCTGTTTAAGGGAGAGAAGATTTTTTTTTTACATATTTCTAAACATAATAGTTTTAATAACTCATTTCAAATAACTGATTTATTTTATCTTTGTCATGATGACAGTAAATAATATTTTACTAGATATTTTTCAAGACACTTCTATACAGCTTAGACATTTAAAGGCCTAACTAGGTTAATCAGGTTAACTAGGCAGGTAAGGATAATTAGGCAAGTTACTGTATAGCAATGTTTTTTCTGTTGGCTATCGAAAAAATGAACTTAAAGGGGCTAATAATTTTGTCCTTGAAATGGTATTTAAAAAAAAATTATAACTGCTTTTTTTCTAGCCAAAATAAAACAAAACATTATCAGACATACTCTGAAAATTTAAATTTTGTAAATATTTTAAAAAGAAGATGAAAAAAAATCAAAGGGGGGCTAATAATTCTGACTTTAATAGCATACTTAGACTTGTTATAAATGTCATTTTAATATGTGTATTGATGGATGAATGATGTTGTGTGTTATTTGTTAAAGCCACATGGGCTGTGTAGTGTTAATCTGGGCCAGGACAATCTTGTAAAAGAGATTTTTTTGTCTATATGTTGCTTTGGTGCAATAATGTGAATGAAAATATGATAATAAATAACATAAAAACAGTAAATATTGCATTTGAACTTGAATGCAAAGTTTGTCACTTTTTTGCTTGTATTTGAAACACAAATCTAACAATAATAATAACATTAGATTTTGTGTTTTCATTTGCTGTAAAAATGCATTTTCTTAGCAAAAACAAATATGATTCACATATTCATATTTTGTAAAATTGATGAATTTCTACATTCATATTTTGCTTTTTGACTTTACAGAGTGATTTTGGAGAGCGATCCACAACAGGTCATGGAAAAGGTCAACTACAGGGTAAGATTCTATAGAACCGCAAAATACCATAATATTAGGTGACTTGTATTTAGAAACATTATTTAGAGTTTTTATTTCTGATTTATTAATGAAAATTTATCTAAACAAAGCCTATAAGCTTATCAGAGTAACACTGCTGTATTTCGCTATTGAATGAATCCATTTTTGAACTAATCATTCAATGATCCATTCATAAATACAGTCACTTTTGCTTCCTTTCTGAATTATAAATCATTTGAATGAATCACTGAAGCAATCACCGACTAGCAGGGCATTTTCATAGCTGTAGAATCTGTAGAATGTTTTTTTATGAAACAAGGATTAAAACTGATACAATGTAGCAATTTTGGCTTGGTTCACAAGATTTAACAACTTAATCATCATTTTTCACATACAAGTAAACTCTAGTATGGTCGCTCATTGGTCAGATAGCAGCAGTCTATGTTCCAGAACTGATCCGATTAGACAGACCGCATCTCTTAGGAAGCTTTTATTACTTCACCATTCTTGCTCCCATTAAAAAGCCTTAATTTGCTTCAGGTTGACCAAGCATTAAATCTAAGGGTCAATAGACAAACAAACTACTACCTTTTTTTTTTTTTTTTTAAATGCAATGTACATAATAGCTAAATTCAATTTGACTAGTTTGTCCATTCGGTCAGATTGATTTAAGACTATGTGTAAACTGCTTTAAAGTTGATTTTCAGGCCACATTATGACTGATTGTTTTGGTGTGGAGTATGATTACGGTGATCGTTTCATGTCAAAACAATCTGAATGAAGTGAGAAAATGCAACTGGTTCTCAAACCAAGAATCCATGTCAAAGCAGCCAAAGGGTCCTTCAATACACCCAGTGCAAATCAGTGACGCAAGTGTTATTTGCCAATTTCAGCATGGCGCATGTACCTTTTCACATTCAGCACATTCGGTCTCAAAAGCAGGTGTGTTAAGGCGCATTGTTGGTGTGTTGCTAATTTGAGGCAGCTCAAATAGACGGTGGCTCAGTGGTTAGCATTGTTGCCTCACAGCAAGAACGTTGTTGGGCCAGAAGGCATATCTTTTTTTTCTTTCTTTAATTCTTTTTTTGGGGTTTTCACCTTTTATTTTTGATAGGACAGTATAGATAATTGACAGGAAAGCATGGGGAGCAGAGAGAGGGGAAGGATCGGCATAGGACCGCGAGGCGGAATCGAACCCGGGTCGCCGCGAGCACCGGATTGCATGTGTCGACGCACTAACCACTACACCACTAGCACCGACGGTCAGAAGGCATATCTGTGTGGAGATTTCATATTCTTCCCATGTTCATGTGGGAGTTCCTAACCTTCCCCCACAGAATAAAGACATGTGACATAGGAGAGTGTATTAGTTGTTCCCAACCCCAGTGCTGGAAGTAATTGGCGGTTCATTGATAAATCGGTCTAAGCCTATAAGGAAAGGAAAGGAGAGTAAATGGACTGACCCACTATACACTGGTCTAAAGTCAATAGTGCAATTTTTTTTTTTTTTAGATCGAGATTATCATACTCGCCTGTAGAGGCAGACACAGGGACACTCTAACATCATAAGATGTGAACATTTTAAGAATTAAAATGTAAAAGATTATTATTGTCTATATAAAACCCATACCTCCTCCCACTCCTTCACCCCAGGGTTCTTTGGTGTAATGCATGTTACACCCATAACTCATTAAGGGAATAAGGACAATCCTTTTAGACCTTTTAGAGTTTTTACTGTCCTTAAAATAGTAAAACTGTATTCAGACATGCTGTAAGTGCCTCAGTGCCATATGCATTAGAACATGCACTTAAATCTTTAAAATAGAGCCCTTAGTGTCATTCATTAATTTATGACCGGCCTAAACCATCTGAGCTACCAGCGCCAACTTTGTTTAATTATTGATTGTTTAATTATTTGGTAATTAGTAGTAAAAATGTTTAGAAAAACGTCTAAATCCTAACATTCAATCACAATCATATATTCAGAAATATTGTCATAGCACATATAGAAAAATATAATACAGAAAATACAGAGATATCTTTTTCCCACTCTTGCGCACTTAAATATAAAAACAGTACTGCAAGTCATTTGAACGTCTAATTTTTTATCATATGACATGTAACATCACATTTTTTTTATTATTTATATTGACCTCTGCCCATTAAATCAGCTTAACAGGAGTTGCCTTTTTTTGTATGCCTGTTTATGATTCTTAAATACAATGTGAAAGACTAACAAACAGAAGATTCTACTCCATTATTCTAGAACTAATGTGTCCCTTTGGCATAAATCCACACACACACACACACAGTCTAAATGTCCATCTCTTGCCCTGTCAGTGTGTGTCGGATCAAGCGTACGCCTTCGTCCTTTTTGATTACATCACTGGGTCCACAGAGGGTCAGGGAGAGAGCCGGCAGCTCTTGTAGCTCTGCTTCAGCCCAGTGGCCCGGGCAGGTAAATGCATGGTGTGAAGGAACAGCTGTAACACCCAGCAGACCATCAATACTGAGAAAACGTCCTGCTGACATCTGACCATAAAGCTTTCACTGTCAAGTGAGAGACACTGAGACGCATCTTTGAGTTACGCTCACAAAAACTCACTCAATCAATGACTGACCTCAGTCCACACGTCTGATTTATGCTGGCCGGGGTTTTATTTTTCACTCCAGCGCAAGAGGGACGACGGTCCTCTACTAAGATCCACTTATTAAAGCATTAACTTTTTAAGTGATTAATGATGGTAAAATATGATTTTGATATAAAACAGAAGTACAAATATAAAATGTAACCACATAACTAATTGTAAATTGTACATTGTTGATATTCGTATATTTTAGTGATGGTGCTGGTTCTCTACAGTAGTCTACCAACATAAATGTATAATGTATGTTTTTATTTGTGTATTTTTATTCTAGTGCAGGGTCATCATCCAGGGATAGACTTTGTTCCACTTGGATCCATCAATAAAATAAATGATTAACTTTTAAAGAGGTTTTTAAAAAATACCTCAAACATGCAATGGGACTGTCCTTATTATTAGATTCAAGTCTAATCCTAAAGTTTTTATCTCATATTTCTTAATTTATAGGAAACAATTAATGTGTGGGGTTTTTAGTCAAATTTAAAATGTATTATCAGTGAATATTTTTACATCTTGGTTTTTATTAACTTATTTATTTATTTATTTATTTATTTATTTATTTTATTCACAGTCTCAGTTATAATAGGTCACTAAATAATTGTGTGCTGTAATATAATATAATATAACATAATACAATATAATGCAATATAATATAATATAATATAATATAATATAATATAATATAATATAATATAATATAATATAATATAATACAATATAATGCAATATAATGCAATATAATGCAATATAATATAATATAATATAATATAATATAATACAATACAATACAATACAATATAATATAATATAATATAATATAATATAATATAATATAATACAATATAATGCAATATAATATAATATAATATAATATAATATAATATAATATAATATAATATAATATAATATAATATAATACCTTTGACTCTCTTTGTGTAGTTTTTATTTTCTGTCTTCAGTCTTCATTAAATGTACCTTACTTTAAATCGACACTGAACGAACAGTGGTCCTGGTTTTTAAAAATCATTGTGATTATATTAAATACGTTTATTTTGTGATCCTATATATTACTCCAGTACAGTGGTTTGCCAATAGAGATTGTTTATCTATTTATTTATCTCATCACAAGCAAAAACCCTTTATGGTTTTTTTGTCACAAGGGAGATCATCAGGAGAGAAAGCCTTACTAAATAATTAAACAAGGCCACATTAATGTATATGCAGTACTTTTAAAAAATAGTTCATGTTTTAGTAGTAGTGAAATAGCAGTGTTTTGTCATTTAGTACATTTTAGAATAGCCATTCATAATATCTAGACAAATTGATGAATAAAAATAGTACAAAAAAACGTAATGCTGATAAACGCAATCTAATGCATACTGCTTACTGTACAAAAGAAATTGTGATGGCACAATAACACTGTTCTTAACAGAGCAAACTGTCTTTATAATTGGCCATAATTAATAATGTCAAATCATTTGTTATTAGCTTCTGCTTTTTGTTTGTTTGTTTATTGGCTCGTTAATGGTGTTTAAAGACAATGTTGTACTGTGTTGTTATTCTTTGTTACCCTTGTTGCTAACTTTGACTAATTTGCACAGTAACACTTAACACATTTTGTGTCACATACTGCACAATAAATCTGTCTTGTTTTTGTTGTTTCTTTTTTATATTGATCGTTCTTGATGTTGGTTCTTTCACAGGCAGATGACAACCCTCTATCAGAACAGAGTGTGGCGCAGGTACACACACACACACACACAAACACACACACACACACACACACACACACACACACACTTACAATTAGGCTTGAAAGGTTTCTTGCTTCTTTAATGTGAATGATTTTAAAGCTTTGTTTAGACTTGTTTGGCTTTCTGTCTAACCATCATTAATGGCTGTAGTGATTTTAGTTCTGCTCTGACCTCTTACACCAACTCTAACCCTAACAGCACATCACTGAGAAACTGGCTCTCACCACTAATGTAAGTGCATGAACAAATAACAAATAGACGTGCGTTTGTGTGTGTGCGCGCATGCGTGCGTGCGTGTGTTTGTGTGTGTGCTTTAAAGCTCTTAAAAATCTCTTTAAACTTAACACTAAAAAAGGACTTTTATTTAAGGTTTACATTGCAATCCAATTAGATTGACTTGTTTGGTAAATAATGTAAATCTCATATAATACATACACTAGACAATAAATATTTCTTTATGAATGGTATTGTATTATAATAATAGTAATAATATCACTGACATTAATATAGAAAATTGAATAAATACATTTACATCTACATAAGTAAATAAATGGATTGAATGATAGACTCAATGATCTGGCAGATTCTGTGTCGGCCTACTTAAAAATTAACTTAAATGATAAATTTGTATGTTTAAAAAAAGATTATACTGTTACACTTATGTTTCATATCAACATACCCTGATATACAGTGCAGTGTACACCACGCATGTTGTACTGAGCATTGCTATATTTGATCAATTTGCCTAGAATATCTTTAAACTAACCATTGTATATATTTTAACATGCACTGTAAAAATGCTGGCTTCCACACAATCGATTTGTGTTGGGACAACATAAAGGAATTAAGTTAACTTAGTTTTTATAAATTTAGGTGGATAATAAATAAGTTTTCCCCAAAAAGAAAGACTGGAAATTCCATTTATGTTCATTGTTTTTTTTTTAATTGCAACCATTTGTTTGTCTTTTATGCCAAAACGTTTGAGCTTTTATGCAGTCTATAATTCTCAAAACAGTGAAAGCTCTATTTTATTTTATTTCATTTTATTTTCATTTTGGTCTATTCTGTTCTAATTTGGCCTATTCTATTCTATTCTATTCTATTCTATTCTATTCTATTCTATTCTAAAGGACAGAACCGCTCATTAAAATCGAAGAAACTAGTTTTCCGTTTAATATTGTGGTCTTCAGATGCCCCCTTGTGGCCGAAGTATGAATTGTTAACATCATTAAACCGTTTCACTTCACCCAGATGTTAAATATGCTGATCACGTTTTAAAATATGGACAATATCTTTATTAATCTAATGGCTGAGTTTGTCAATATTTTACACAAAATTGTGTTAAAAAAACAGCATTTGTTTTGTTTTTTTACCATGCAGGTCAATTAACTTTTTTTCTTCGTTTTTTTTTTTTTTTTTTGCTGTAACCATTGTGATTCATAAAAACACATGTTACTTTGAGAGTCAAATGTTTGTTGAGAGCCAGACAATGCTTGTTTTATGAATCGTCAAAGTTTTAGCTAAAATCTTCTTCTGTAGAGGATACTAAATAAATAAGTCACCTTACTCTTGTAAGGCCTGGGTAAATTATTAGCATTTTCATATTTCATATTAATATTAATATTTCGTATTTCACACACTTCATTATTGCACTATTGTGGTTATTATGCTTGTTTTTTATTTTAAGATACATTTATTATATTCTAATTATGTTAAATAAATACATATTAAATACAAGACATATTAGATGAATATCATTTTACATAGCACATTATATTGCATTTTAAATTGTTTTTTTTTTAAACATATATTTATTTCTCTTTGGTCTAATAAAGCTTATCAATCTTGTTTACTGAAACTCTTTTTTTTTTCTTTCGTTTTTTAGGTGTTACAGTCGGCAAAGGAGCAGATCAAGTGGTCAATTCTAAAATAAGTTTGAAACACAAACTTCCCCTGACTTGAAAGAATCTGTAAATAATTGAAAGGGATTTTCATTGTTATTTTGAATGAGATGTAATTTAATTATTGAAGTAGCACGTAAGGGGCACTTGTGTCTCAGGTTTCATATAAGATATTTATATTTTGTGTCAGAGTAAATTAGGTCATTTCTGCTTTAGGTTTTTTTTTTTTTTATTAAATGCAAAGGTATATTCACTAACAGCTACACATATGCTTGAATTTGTCCAAAGAAGTTGCAATTTCGTTGTTTCTAAACATTTGCAAATATTGATAGGCCTACAGCTGTGGTGTTTGGAGGTTATAAGTTTATTAAGCATTGGGTTGTGATTTTTTTTATGATCACAAATATGATTGTATAAACCTCTTGTTTAATCCTTTGTCATTTTGTTATAAGTCAACATTGCTTTTACCTTTTGTCAAAAATGTTATACACAAATCAGAGTTCTGCCTACAACCTTAATATTAGCAATTTTTCTTAAAATGAGAAACAGGCAATATTAAAAATTTACTAGAAGCATTATTATTATTATTATTATTATTATTATTATTATTATTATTATTATTATTATTATTATTATCATCATCATCATCATCATCATCATGGCGATGCAGTGGCCCAGTAGGTAGTGCTGTCGTCTCACAGTAAGAAGGTCGCTGGGTCGAACCTCGTCTCAGTTGGCGTTTCTGTGTGGAGTTTGCATGTTCTCCCTGCGTTCGCCTGGGTTTCCTTCGGGTGCTCCAGGTTCCCCACAGTCCAAAGACATGCGGTACAGGTGAATTGGGTAGGCTAAATTGCGTGCGTGTGTGTGTGTGTGTGTGTGTGTGTGTGTGTGTGTGTGTGTGTGTGTGTGTGTGTGTGTGTGTGGGTGTGTGTGTGTGTGTGTGGGGGTTTGTGTGTGGATGTTTCCCAGAGATGGGTTGCGACTGGAAGGGCATCCGCTGCGTAAAAACGTGCTGGATAAGTTGGCGGTTCATTCCGCTGTCGCGACCCCGGATTATTAAAGGGACTTAAGACAAGAAAATGAATGAATTATTATTAGCTATATACTCCATTGTAATATTTAAGGCAACACTGTAAAAAATATATGATCAATTAGTCCTGACAGCAAATGTTTTTAGTTTGTTCTAACTTATTAAACTAAGTTAATCATGTTCTAACTAAATTTTATACGTTACGCAAGCTGTTTAGGTCAGTTTAACATAATACAAGTTCAAACTCACACGGTTAATTTGATTCAACTTAAAAATTAAGGCAACTAGGGCGTTTTTCAGTGAAAACACTAGCCTACGTGTAATACAGTTATGAAAAAATTAAAGTATATGGCATTTTAAGTAAAATAAAAGTCTTTGGCGATACAAACTGACAAAACATTTGCATAAAAACAAGAATATTTGCTAGAATTTTCTCTAGTGAAATAAACTATTTATATGCCCTGGATTTGTTTATTTTCTTTAAACCATGGTTTCTGGAAACTTATTGTGAACGAAAGTGTTATTACAAACTAATAAATGTGTTTTATAGCATTTGTTTGGTCCTTTGTGTCTATTTGAGTTTGTACTACAAGCCCGACAGCTTTGCTGCTTGTTTTAGAATTAAAGGGGCCGACGTGTTGACCTTCGGCCGACGTCGGCCCAACGTATGTGTGCTGTCTGGGTATTGGTGAGAGAATAGTTACTGTGAACCAATCATATTGTTCCCTCATTAATATTCTGCATAGATTTTCATATATTTAGTGTTAATCTCGAGAGGGTGTGGCTAGGTCTGTCATTGGTCACTGAGGGCCAATGACATTTTCAAAGCCGAGTCTCCACCTCCATGACCAAATGAATGGGCGTCTACTGTTGAGTCTTCAAAAAGTGATTGGTCACAATCCATAAAGGTGGGTGGAGACTTATAAAATATGGTTTTAAACAGGAGCGTTCAGTAGCCAATCATATTTAACTCTTTCTGTTCGGAATTCATCAATACAGACAGTCGGTGCCTGTCGAAGCAGATCTGCACTGATTATTTATCCAGATCAAGTAGAACTAGTTGTATTTATTTAAAGTCTTGTAATAGATATATGGGTTATTTTCTGTTTAAAACAAGCTACAGACAAGGTTAATAGTTATTATAGTTTTAATAGCAACCGACTAACATTAATCAAATAGTCGTTTTAATTGGGCTACATTTTGTACATTTAAATTTTCAAAGAGGGCATTTCATTTTTTTCTTTTTTGAAATTTTAGAATATACAAGAGCGACACTGTAACAAATAAATTACAATTATTTAGTCAAGAGCGACACTTTAACAAATATCTGACAAATTATTAAGTCAAGTAGAGCGACACTGTAACAAATATCTGTCAACGAACAGTTTTAGAGTCAACAAGAGCTACACTGTTACAACAAAGTAACACTTTTCTTAAAAGTTACATTTTCGAACTTTTCAATGTTAAAAGTTGCTGAAAGAAAGCTAAAGCTCACATAATGCAATTCAAAAGCATAAATAAATGGAGAAAAACAGGAATCTTAAAATACGCAAAACTGCTAATTTAAGAATATTTTAAAGTGTAGGCTTTACGATTAAAATAATAACGAATAATGATTTAGCCGATACATTAGGCTATACTGATTACAAGTTTGATACCGTTAACAATTTACAAAATCAGTATTTTTAACATCATTGTTTATATAGTAGTTAACCACCTATTCTGTAATATGTGGCAATACGTGGTGTAATGATAAAGGTGATGAATAGGCCTATAGCTTAATAATAGCCTAGCTGATAATTAGTAAAGGGAAAATAATTTCCAAATTAAAGAAAAAAATAAAATGAATTAAAGTTGGTTGTGTTGAAAAAAAATTGTTGGAGCATATAGCATTGAATTATTTGAGGTGAAATCGCTGGGGAAGCAGTAGATTCCTGCTTGTTTATATAATAATTTCATTATTTAAAAAATGGGTAAAGTGCATGCGGTGTTAGAAAAAAACCAAAACAAATATGCAAAAAAAATTGTGGCATGGTAATCATCTGTTTATAAGCATAATGCTTTAAACGGAGGAAATTAAATTAATCATAATAAGCCTATTTCCAATCGCATATATATATATATATATATATATATATATATATATATATATATATATATATATATATATATATATATATATATATATATATAAAGACAATAAAGATACTAAATTATGTTAGACTATTATCTCAGAAATATCTTCATAGGCAGATCTATGTTTCTATAGGCTATGAGTTTGAAGCTTCCACATAGTGGATGTCATGACCGTTTTATTTTTATAACGTCGTTTTATTTTTGTATTTATTTCGGCTACAAACAATTGTGAAACATGCTAACAGAGATAGCAGTACTGGATAGAGGGATGTGTCGTGAACAGATGTGTAGGTTGATAAGCTCTGGTGCTGACTGGTTACATTCTTACAGCCTTTTCATATCTGTGTTTGTTCTCTTGCCGTTAGCTTTTTCCCTTTCATCTCCCACTTCTTGTGTTTAGTTTATGCATATAAGCTACCTGACCCATAGCCTATCGATGTGCCTTCACCATTCTACTTACTTCTTTATATACAAAAGCAACAGTATATATATATATATATATATATATATATATATATATATATATATATATATATATATATATATATATATATATATATATATATATATATATATATATATATAATAAAAAAATGAAATTACATTCTTATGTAAAACCCATAGCTTTCTAACAGTCAGCTCTAATTATAAAAACACTGATATTATTAACACTAAGTTTGTTCATTTCAACTGTTAGATGATTAAATTAAACTGCAGTTAGGTTAATATTGATTATAATACATTTTATGACAAAAATATAACTGTTAAAGTTAGTTAATTTTGGCTAGTTTTACCATTTATTCAAACTTACGTTGTAAATATTATCAAAAAACAGTATTTTATTTTGTCTTTATGTATTTATGTAAATGTACTCTATGTTTTTATAATTATTTTATAATATAATTTTGCCTATTATATTTTATATAATATTTTATTAGGCTACTTTAATTCATTTTAATGAGTTTGTTTCCGTAATATTGTGTTCATTTAGCTTCATAAAATGCTTATTTATAAAATGTTATTTATTTTAAATAAATGTATTAATTCAGTTATTAATTATTTAATTTTATTATCTCCTTTATGGTATTAATCTGAAATAAACTTTAAAAACTGGTATAGTGCAAAAAAGAAGAGCTAATTAAAACATCTATTGCCTTTATTTTCTTAAATATGTAGTTCAGTGGCAATGAGAGAAAATGCACGAATTAGCTGATGTGAAAAGTTGGACTTCCACTGTATGTGACCAATGACCGCCTCCACAAGGACCTTAAATATCTTAAATATATCGTTCATTCCAAAAAAATAATGACTAATGCAGGATTGGGATGTGTCTGTCGCACTAATAGCTCCATCTAGTGGACAAACGGAAATCTACATATCCTCTTGAAAAATACAATTTGCTGACTACATAAGGGAGACACCTATGGGCAAATTAAATTGATCTTAAAATGAGACCAGATAATATGTTCTTTTTTAATCAAAGGTGACTTGTCTAGGTTTACATGTAAAATAAATAAATAAATAAATAAATAAATAAATAATCTTGCACAGAGAGACTAGTTACTTCAGCTCATAGCCAGGACGATGAGAAACCAAGCCATCCTCCTAAACATGGATGTGTCTTGATCACTCGCAGAATTCCATCATTTGTAGCCTCATATGTTTCCTGTGCGTGATTATACAGAGAGGTCAAACTGCGAGCGCGGGACACACGTGTCGTAGCATCTTCTCATCCCCAGGAAGTGTGTTTTTTAGAGAGTAGCGGGTGTTAATAGATTTCAGACCGTTCGCAGCTGCTCGCAAAAAGCGCTTCAAAGTGCTCAATTGCCTGATGAAAGAGCGTCACGTCATCTGTCACGGGTCTCTTCGTGGGACAGAGACACGCGACGTCGCCAAAATCAGCCCTCCGCGAGGTCATGATGACTGCACGCACACTTCCTCAAAGACTTCACCATGGTAAAATTTCAACACATATTTCTGATTTTTACCATGCGACTGTTTTGCCAACAGTATTTACGCGTTAAATGATAAATGACATGACAGGTTTGGGTTAAACTGAATTCAAAAGACACCTTTTAATTCAACTGTTTGGATTTGTCCATGTTTGGCCAAATGTTGTTGGGTTACAACAACCCAACATTTTTAAGCAAGTATTCTGAAGCTCCATATTGATTGACAAAAAAGTAGAACTAGGCATTACACAGCTTTCAATCAAGTCATCTGCACACTGTGAGGAAAGTGGGTGTAAAGAGTAGTTTCAAAGGTTTATATAGGATCCATATTGGTACCTTAAAGGTGCATATAAGGTACTGAAAGTAAAGATGTTAGTAAAAGGTATAAAAGTATAACTTTTAAAAAGCTGGATAGATTTGTAGTTGTTTTTTTTTCATTGAAGGCATTTCTTTTTCGCCAAAAGCTGCAGTGATTAAAGGCAAATACTGGCCATGTCATGTCTAGATTGATATCCTAATTAAGTAATCCCAACTTTATAACCTGTAATTTACCTGAACTATATACTAGTCAACATTTGAAGTGGATCATTCATCAGACTTGTCCTAAAACTACTGAACATTTGTTCAATTCATTTTGGTTTATTTCTGTAGCGCTTTTACAATGTAGATTGTGTCAAAGCAGCTTAACATAGAAGTTCTATTAAATTGAAACTGTCAATCCAGTTTTCAGAGTTACAGTTTAGTTCAGTTCAGTTCAGTTCAGTGTGGTTTAATTTTCACTGCTGAAAGTCCAAACACTGAAGAGCAAATTCATTAATGCGCAGCTCCACAAGTCCCAAACCAAGCAAGTCAGTGGCGAGGAAAAAAACTTCACCTATTGATTAAAGTGAAGCTTGATAAACTTATTGCTCTGGCATATAATATCTTTTATCAATATAATTCTGTCAACTCGCCTAACATTTTTTTCCTAACTCATATTTACACTTTAGCACTTGTTAATTAAAAAAAAATAATAATTCATAGAGAGGGGCGATGCAGTGGGTAGCATGTTCGCCTTACAGCAAAAAGGTCACTGGATCGAGCCTCAGCTGGGTCATTTAACAGTTCTGTGTGGAGTTTGCATGTTCTTCCCGTGTTCGTGTGGATTTCCTCCGGGTGCTCCGGTTTCCCCCACAAGTCCAAAGACATGTGGTACAGGTGAATAAAGTATGCTAAAATTGACCATAGTGTATGAGTGTGTGTGTAAATGAGTGTGTATGTTTCCCCGTGATGGGTTGCAGCTGGAAGGACTTCCGCTGTGTAAAAAATCATCTGCTGTATAAGTTGGCAGTGAATAATATATATTAAATATACTTAAAACTATAGGCTAACGAATAAAAGACATACACACACTGTTTTGGTTCCTGTGAGGAAAACAGATTATAAATCACATAAAATAAAGTAAGTAGAAAATGTAAAAATGCAGATTGTTTCCTGTAAGGGTTGTGTTTTAGGGGTAGCATTGAAGTAATACAGGATAAAATCATTAAGTGGGGGAAGTCTCCAAAAAGATAGCTGTACCAGATTGTATATGTGTTTGTGTGTGTGTTTGTCTGTGCAGTAGCTATAATGAAGGCTGGGCAGCAACTAATTCCATATAATCTGTTATTCTGTTTTACATAATCAGGTATTATGTAACCAAATTCAATGTTGTGCTGGTAAGTAGATTACATTTGGTATTGTAAAATACAATAAGATTACAGTGACACTTTTTGGATTACATGATTATCAATTGGGAATTGAATATTTACAACATGGCCATGCAAATATTATGTAAATTAGTTTTCCATCCATGCTTGTAAATTTGGGGACAAAAGCATAGTCAATCAGTGATATAATGTGTGAAATTAATATACAAGTTACCAAATTCTGCTAAAGTAATCTTTTGAATAATATTTTAAATTTGAATAACTTTGGCCATGTCATTGCTGTTTTCATCCATTCATTTTTCTTTGGCTTGGTCCCTTTATTCATCAGGGGCCAACTTATCCAGCATATTTTTTACACAGATGCCCTTCCAGCTGCAACCCTGTAACATTTGTACGTTTTCACATTCACAAAAATACACTACGTCCAATTTAGTTTAATTCACAGATAGTGCATGTCTTTGAACATGTGGGGGAAACTGGAGCACCCGGAGAAAACCCATGCCAACACGGGGAGAACATGTAAAACTCCACACTGAAATTCCAACTGACCTAGCCAAGACTTGAACCAGTGACCTTCTTGCTGTGAGGTGACAGTGCTAACTACTGAGTCACTGTGCCGCCCTCATTGCTGTTTTAATTTTTATTAATATTTGTCTATGTGATGAGCAGTCTAAGACAAATCTTGAGGATGTCCTGAACTTTAAAGTTAAACTTTCAATAATTTAACAACACATTTGTTTATTTACAGTTCTTTAATCTTGGTTAATGGTCACAAAATATTTAATGGTTCAGTTAGGTCTGTATTATGTTCAGATATACTAAAAATGTATTTGTTGAAAACAAATTAATGCAAATAATGTGGCTCAGTGGTTAGCACTGTCGCCTCACAGCAAGAAGGTTGCTAGTTTCAGTCCCGGCTGGGTCAGTTGGCATTTCTGTGTGGAGTTTGCATGTTCTCCTCATGTTTGCTTGGGTTTCCTCCTGGTGCTCCTCTCACAGTCCAAAGACATGCAGTATATGTGAATTGGGGAAATTAAATTAGCCTTAGTGGATGTGTGTGAATGAGTGCGTATGGATTTTTCCCAGTACTAGGTTGCAACTGGAAGGGCATCTGCTGTGTAAAACATATGCTGGATAAGTTGGCGGTTCATTCCACTGTGGCGACCCCCGATGAATAAAGCAAGCCGAAGGAAAATGAATGAAATTCATATACATTTTTAAATAAAAGGACATGACTAATCACAATAATTTTCATCATGTAATTTATAATCAGTAATAATTATGTTGAGTAGATTTTGACTTAATTTCCAGTTGATTTTCCAGATTTTATTATCCCTATTGTTGTTAAAAGAGTTACATTTTTAATATAAATGTTTTTTCTCTTTCCCAGAGATGGGTTGCGGCTGGAAGGGCATCCACTGCGTAAAAATGTGCTGGATAAGTTGGCGGTTAATTCCGCTGTGGCGACCCCGTAATAATAAAGGGACTAAGTCGACAAGAAAATGAATGAATGTTCTTTCTCACTAAAACAACATTCACTTCTTCTATTTAATTCTGGATAACCTTAACTTGACAAAGTAAAAGAAGTATCTTAAAAAGTATTAAAATAGATGAATCACATATTACAGTGTGCATTCTCTATAAATAAAATAATCATAAAAGTAATCTTTAGACAGATAAGAGCTTGTGATATTGATCAAAACATAAAGCCGATCAATGATTTATGAGGGAGTTCAGTTCTGAAACACTGATTGGTCACATGGCCACCCTTAATTGGGCAGAAGTGGCATATGGGAAATGCAGGCAACCATGTAGATGTCACATTACTTTTTCTTATACATACGAGCCAGTTGGCACATGGTGAGACCTTTGAACTGTTCCTCATATTTCACTCGTTGGTGAAGTTGTCATGCTTGACAGTACAAAATGTTGGTCTGTTTGGAATATGTGAAGATGAATAACTTTGAGTGAGTGAAAGAATATGTGAAAGAGATGCCATAGATTTTAGGGAATGATGGACTGGGATGATTAAAAAATAAATGCCTGTCATTAGTCAGTTTTCCCACACTCTTGCACTAAGAGTTAGGAAGCTTTTTTAGGTGATATGTGTGATTTTGACTCGATTGAGTTGTTTAAATCAGCCAGCCACGACAAGCCTCACATCGCAGTTAAGTAATCTGAAATAATTCCTTTGGTTTTCAGTTGCAGGAGATAAAATCCACAACCAGCAGATCTACAGAACAAACCACTGAACTGTTTGCTCGCTCACATTTTCAGACAAATCATGCAGCACAGCAAGGGGTTGCTGCCTATATAGAAGACTGAGTGAATACACTGGGCGTGATTGGCTAGCAGCTGTTTAGCATATTCTCTCTAATTGGCCAAAGAGCTGACATTGATGGATTGTCATTTTACTGATTGGTTCCTAGTAGAAATGACGTTCACAAATGCAGGGCAGGGCTAAACCTGTGGGGGTGTGGCTAATTTAATGTCTGCTGTCAATCATTGTGTGGACCCTTCACACAAAAGAAAGTGTTCAGTTTTTAGGGCCAAGATTTTGGTTTAAAACACATTAGCCTACGTTGCATTTATAATTAAACAAATAGATTGTGAATCTTGTGGAAAAAACAAGTAGCTACTTCATTCTTCAAAGGTACACAGTGTTTAACTTTTAATCTACAAAATAAATGAACACAGTAAAACTAAAGAATACATACGACAAAGCAAAATTAAAGAGAAATCTGATGTGGAGGTAAAGTAACTGATGACATCTTATTTCAGAATATTTTGGCTAATAAATCAAATGATCATTACATTGATGATTCTGTAAGTTTTGCCACAACATAACCATTACTCTAACTACTTAAAAAAAAGGAAAATTGTTTTGTTAACGTAAAATTAACTATTTTAATTAGGCGTTTCTTGGAAAACTAAATGGGTGTACTTTGGAAGGCCTGCTGTTTAACTATCATAAGTATCTGTCATATATCCTTAAAATCATATTGAAATATGTGTAGTGCTGGATTTCAAGATCTCATGAAATTAATTCATCCATGAAACCAGGCGCTTTTAAACCAGATCCAACGCCTTATGGAAAGCCTGAGCTCACAGAGAGAAACGGCCCGCCATTTTGTCTCCTGTTTATCGTCAGGTCGCCTGCCAACTCCGCGTCTCCCAATCAGGGCGCACAGAGGAACACATGGTCCGCGGGGCTCCTCAATACCCTCGCGTGCCGCACGCCCTATTTCAAATAAACACCGGGTCCACTTGGCGCAGCGAGACCCGCCATCTGCCCAAACAGAGCATGCGGAAAATAAATGCCGCTCTCCTAAACAAATAAACCGTCGCGCCATTCAGAACTCTCGTACTCGGCGCGGGACTTAAGCGCGGGAAAGGAAAAAAACACGATTTATCCCCACCAAGGGTAAACACGGCGACAGGCCCCTGAATATATGAGAAGACTGATAGAATGGAAAGCTTTCACAAAGTATAAAGTCAGCAGGGAAGTAATCAAGAGGGAAAGTGTGTAGGCGAGGTAGTTTGGAGAAACAAATGATAAGGGTTTTCAAGCAGAAACAGTAGGCCGCGGTCATAGTTGTGTACGTCCAGATTCCAGCAGATGACAGCGGTATAAAGCCAACCAGAAAGAAAGGTTAAATCCCTTACAAAAAGTAACCAAGGTTTTATAGTAACATTCTTATAGCTAAATGTTTAATTCTTTAAGACAGATGTCTACCAATTAGCTACTCAAATGGTTAACTACTGAAACCCCATGGTTGTGGATACTATGTTTTTTATTTATTTGTAAAATTGTGGTCAGTTAATTTTACTAAGGGTTGTTTTACTCAAACGTAAACGACTGACAAATGCTGTAAATGTAAATAAAGATGTTAATATATTTTATTATTATATGCCATTATTAGCTAAGTAGCCCTAATATTTTTGATTCATACCAATGAAGTGTATTTACATTTTCATTCATTCTTTTTCTTTTCAGCTTAGTTCCTTTATTGATCAGGGGTTGCCACCATGGAGTGAACCGCCAGCTTATCCAGCATATGTTTTACACAGCGGATGCCCTTCCAGCTGCAACCCATCATTGGGAAACATCAATACACTCTCATTCACACTCATACCGTATTCACATTTTCTATAGTTAATATAGGGTAGGCAATACAGTTAAAAGTTAAAGTTAAAAGTCTCAAATCCAGCTGTTGAAGGTCATATTTCAAGGGTAACCTTTTATACTATATATAAATAAACTTAATGAATTTATTTATTTCACACAAAAGTTAATAACAGATTCACTTTCACGAATTGCATGTATTTTGAGAATAAAATAATAATAATACAATAAATTCTGAAGGATCATGTAACATAAATGTATAATATGTTAGCTTAGAACTTCTAAAAGGATAATTTGAATGTATTGTAGTAGTTAAATGACAAAATAGGACTAATGTTGTTAATGTAAAAAAGTTAACTTGATTGTTATATAATGAATAGCTATCAAATAAATTATTTTATTATGATCGCATTTTAAAATATTGATTGCCTAATATCACAAAAAATCACACATTTAATAGTGTGGTAGCTTTATGATCATGTTCTGTTTTCACAGCAAGTCTTGTGCATCAACCTTGCAACCAGAAGAGGGCGATGGAGCATCAAGATGCAGAAAAGACTGAGGCTTTCTACTGGTTTGCCTTTCCTCATGTTCTGGTTCTTCATGACACCACAAGAATTTGGAATCTGAAGGTACAAGGCTGTGTGAGTTCTACATCACTTACTTTTTTAGTTGTTATCTTTGTTGTCCATCAGTCAACTTCTGCATTGTTGATTTTGTTGTTAAGTATGGTGAAATGTCACTGGATGTTCTGTATTTATGAAAATTTAGCAGAATATGGCATAGGTGGAAAAGTAATTATGTGATTTGTTCAAAAGCATAATTTTGCAGTGAAATAAATAATAATTTGTTAAGCAAAACATTTTTAAAAATGGCATAAAGTCAGTCTCTCTCTCTCTCTCTCTCTCTCTCTCCCTCTCCCTCTCCCTCTCTCTCTCTCTCTCTCTCTCTCTCTCTCTCAAACTCAGGGTGGAGAATAAGATGATTGGCTATTTTTGCAGTTCGTCATATAGGAGGCAGGGCTGTCGGAGATAGCCGTCCTTTTAGGGCCATAATTGAGGCGGGCAGGACGGCATGTGTGGGCGTGATAGGGTGATTGTGTCACAGAAAGCAAGATTGACAGGAGTGACAGCTCCATTTATTGGCTGCTAGAGTCTAGTCAGCAAAAGGGCATTCAGGGCCACCGACTGGCTCTGCTGGCGGCCTGAGCAGTCGGCGCCTGGTGAGTAAGCATTTAGACAGCAGCCCTCACCGCTGCAATGCATGGGAGAAATATCTCTGTCAACACTGACTCTGATCTTTGATGGTGCCTCTAAAGAGGAAGGTCATACATATGAATGCAATCTCTGTCACACTCTTTTTCACACACACTCTGGCACATAAACACACACACAAAACCAAGGCTGACATAAATTGCGCATAATGCCATGTTGTCAGAGTCCCTTGGCACAAAGATTCAGCAGTAAATACCCTTGACTAAAGGTTCACAGTCCTGACCCTGGAAATATATGGGTGAACATTTCTCAGCTCACTTTGTTTTGAATGTTCTCTTTGTGGAATGATTATAGGCTGTAATAAAGTTTCATTTTTGGTGTTTGGGGTTCTTGTTGAGTGTGGAGATTGAAATGATGGTTAAAGGTAAAATGTTGGAAATACAAATCCAGTCAGTTTTATTGAGAGTGCCTGTTTTACTGCCCAATATTTCAAATTTTAACTGAGGGTGAAATCAGGATGCAGAAACATAATTTAAGTATTGTGGAGAAATTGCAAAACTTTGAGTTTCTTTTATGTTTTGAACTCCGCAGTATTTATAATTCTTTTAAAATATTTGATTGGTGTGTTTTTATGTAAATCTTATTAATTTAATAGCACTGCAGAAATTTCTGCAGTATTACTATACTCTTCTGTGCAGACCCGTAGCTAGGAGGGGTTCCTAAAGATTTAGATTAAGGAAATGTAAAACTATTTTTGGACATTTTTGGTAAATCAAAAAGTGTGGTGGCAGTTGATTCCGCTGTGGTCACCTCTGATTAATAAAGGGACTAATCTAAAACAAATTAATGAATAAATAAATAAAAAAGTGTGGTTATGAAAAATAAGACTTATTTAAAAAAAGACTTAAAAAATAGCTTTCAAAAAATTAAAAACTGCTTTTATTCTAGCCGATATAAAACAAATGAGACTTTCTCCAGAAGAAAAAATATTGTCAGACATACTCTGTGAAAAATTTCCTTGCTCCGTTAAATATAATTTGGAAAATATTTAAAAAAGAAAAAAAAATTAAAAGGGGTGCTAATAATTCTGACTTCAACTGCACACACCCACACAAAGACAGATTAATACATTCATATTATATAATCTGATAAATTTAAATAATAACTGAAGAGATTTGTAATCCATGACATGAGGTGCACTCCCAAATTGTGTTATCTTATGAATAGCTTTAATTTCATAACTCTTTGTTGTTGTCAGTCTCAATACACCTCCTTGGGGTGTGGCTAATTCTGGCACATGGTACAGAATTTAATTCTGCATTTGTGCCCAGTTGATTTAAAACATAAAATTGTCTTTTAAGAGATGTTCAAAAAAAATACAGAAATGAAAAGAATGTTTTGCCCATTAAACCCTTTAACATTTAAGGAAAATAGTTTTTTGGAAATGTACTGGCATTACTGACTTAAACTTTTTTTGGGTTTTCTCTTTGTCTATTTCCAGTAATGCATGAAGCCCTGGAGTCATGGTAAATAGCATCTCTTGTGCTTCAGGAATTTTATCCAACATGGAGGATGAAGAGATTTCTCCTGGTGAGTTCTGGGAACTCTGTGTATGTGATTTCTGATAAAATAATCCTGCAGTAACTTTGGTCAAAAGTCCCCTGTACTTGTTGCACTTGGCTAATGAATGTCTACGACAATATTTAACCCACAATTTTGGCTTCTTTGCACACACATAAACATCTACACAGGCACAGATATACACACATCAAACAAAAATCATTCTTTTATATATGTTTGAATAACCTTTCCCTCAAACAAAGGTGAAAGAAAATAAACACTATCCAGAGGAAATGTCCTTCTAAAGGAAACACGCTCACTTGGTCTTACGGCATGTTTTGGTAGTAAAATATTTGCGTTTCACTTTTTTAGAAACGCTGATGTCCTGAGTGTTGTGACCTCAGAATGTTAAAACTGGCGATGTTATAAAGCAACCATGCTTCATGGAAGATTGAGGTATTTTATTCCAACTTGCGTGGTTATAGTTAGTACTACTGTATATAGAAAAGATGGACCATCGGTCCAGGATTGAGAAGCAGTGTCCTTCAGACTAATAAAAGCAGGCGATTCATATACTTAGAAAAAGGCCACAGAAAGTACCACCTAATATCCTAAAGCTGTCATGCTCACAGAATCACTTAATAAGGCACATAATCGTAAGAGGCGGCCAGGACCTCAGATGACACTAAATCAATTGGCAGACGGTAACTCCTCAGGCGGGCCACGGTACCTAAGCTTTGAGTTATGACTTTCGATGTGCCCCAGGGCTCAATACTCGGCCCACTCACACTTCTCTCCGTCCCAACTTTACCCTCTGGACTTAATTCATTTTTCCCTTGCTGGATCTGACAGGTTGCGTGTTACTTGGCGCCTCTCAAGTCACCAGGCCAGTGCTATGATTAAGGGAGATGGAGGAGGATTAATGGAAAAGTACAGGAACGGCAAGGAACGGTGTTGACCTAGAGGGAAGAACCTTGTGCTAATTCCTAACATGCTGCTTGTTTCTGGCAGGCAAAGATAAAAGGTTATATGTCTCAAGAAACCGTAAGTACGTCAGAAGTGTTTATTTGGTTTGTCCAGGCTATATTGAAACAGTTGTTTGCGAAGGAAATTGAAATTATAGTGCTGCATAACCAAGCTATTTGCTGTGGAGGTCTTGCTTAATCATTTCCATAGCTCGTGTTGTCTTTGGTGTCAGTTCCCATCTGCAGATGATACCGCTAAAGAATGAATGGCAATCAGATGTTAGTTGTTTTTGAACAGAGTTGGAGAGCACTTTCCTACAGTAATCACGAGAGAATGCTGCGCCCAGAATTGCCGTCGCCACAAAGAACGCTTAATCCCTGTCACTTCTCCATCTTTACCAGCATGCATCTATTGTTCGGTTTGTGCTCATCCCAACAAGACGACGTTAAACGGCAGTGGAGGTTTTCCAGGTTAGCTTCCCACATTCTCCTCACTAATCAAGAGCTGCCTCGTAATAACGATAAATCTCTCGTTCTGACATGCGACATAAATAAAGCAAACAGGCCTCGGTTTGATTACCCAGACTCCCCGTGAACAGACGGGCATTTGAGTGGCTCTGCTATTTATCAACCTGGATCTCCCTTCCTCTCAATCTCTCCAGCACTCAAAAAAGCGCCGTCACTGATTGCGTTTAATGTCTAACACATGGCCTGGCCAAGCATTCCCACTGCTGCCCGGGGAGGTGTTTGGACTGATTAAGAGAACTGCATTTGCAGCCAAAGACTTGGGTTGTGAAAGCGAAAGGTTTTGGCAAGGCGGCAGAATTTGGGGTGTAGCTCCAGGGATTAGAATGCTCCTGCCTCTGTGGTTAGCGGACAGAGTTTCTACTCTTAGAGTCTTGCAGAAGCATCCAAACGGAAAAAGAAATGGAGTATGGCTGCAATTACTTATTATCCTGAGGAGTGTTTCCTCACTTCAGCACCTCACCTTTTTCCCTTTCTCTCCCTCACTTTTTCCTTTTCCCCTTCATCCATTCAGCGCTTCTCCTTTTGCCGGCTGCCTGGGGTCACATTTAACCTGGAAGTGCTTTGATTGGGCCGGGGGTCACTTCACGGGCCCCCAAATTGCCTGCACCCATCCGTCACTGTCAGGCCATTATTAGTGCTATTATCATCAAAGTCACAGTCTGAATTATAGTGCATGCAAACGGTTCGCCTATTGGACTTAAAGGCGACTTGAGCCGGGATGACAGCAAAAAGGGTTGAGACCTTGCCGATGACATCACTCTAATCCCTCAAAGGCAGAAATGGCTGACACTGAACAGAACAGTGTTCAGGTTGCACAGCTTCATGTTGTCTTGAAACTCTCAGATTCATGTTAACAGGCGACCGTAGGCCAAATGTAGACTAGCCGGCAGATTTGTGAGCAGTAGATTAGTGAAAAGGTCTTGTTTCTTACAGAAAAAGCAATGAGATGTTAATAGTTAACGAGAAACAACATTTGACGTGTGGGGAAATTATTCATATAGCAGCATAGGCTTTTATACAAAGAACTTACAAATGAGAAATAATCCTACAACTTAATGTTATGTGAAATGAAAATTTACAATGTTTATTTTGTTATTCTTAAGGTAAATAATTAATCTGACAATTAATAATCAGTCAAATTTGTTGACCCTTTGCCTCTGCATTTGAAATGGCCGTCTTTCATTTGATGTCAACTTGAGAGCTTTCATAGCAGTATATCAAAATCAAAATCTTAACTATGCCCCTCTTAATGTTAGTTTGCTGCAAAAAAGAAAATAAAGATGCCCCTCTCCTAATCAATCTGCATTTTCAGTTGGAAGTACATCAACATACTGAAATAAAAGTCTCAGCAACATCTGATTTACATTTAACCACATTGAGCATCAAGTATCAAGCAAGTAGTTGTGTTCACTCGTGAAGAAATGCCATGCACCTGCACACATACAGTCCTGAAGTCTACCAAATTTCTTGGTTGTCATGTATGCACTTAACATATAACAATATCTTGTTAAAAGACTTGCACTCTAATACCCACTTACAAAAGTTTGAATGAAGAAAAAAGAACAAAAGGTAAAGTACCCTTCTAAAATATTTAATGTTTAAGAAAAGTATTAAACATGTATATTTTTGGTTATTGATTGATGACATGCTGAGACTGACATACTGACATTCATTCATTCATTTTCCTTTTGGCTTAGTCCCTTTTATTAATTTGGGGTTGCCACAGCGGAATGAACCACCAACTTATCCAGCATATGTTTTACACAGCTGATGCCTTTTCAGTTGCAACCCATCACTAGGAAACATCCATACACACTCATTCACACAGATACACTACGGCCAATTTAGCTTTAAAATAGGTTGGCGGTTCATTTCGCTGTGGCGACCCTGGATTAATAATGGGACTGAGCCAAAAAGAAAATGAATGAATTAATTTACCTATAGCACATGTTTTTGGACTTGTGGGGGAAACTGGAGAACACACAAACTCTACACAGAAATGCCAGCTGACCCAGCCGAGGCTCAAACCAGCAACCTTATTGCTGTAAGGTGATTGTGCTACCGACTGCACCAACGTGCTGCCCAACATACTGACATTCCACCCAAAAATGATCATCTGGTTCCTTTTGGTTTTTCATGTTCTTCTTCATGCAATGAAGTGATTTTGAAGAATGCTGGTAAGAAAATAGTTTCTCTTTCCTTTGACTTGCATTGACATTGTTTTTAATTGTCAATAGTAACCAAAATTGCTTGGTTATTTATCCAACATTCTTCAAAATATCTTATTTTATCTTCCATATAGTGAAGAGTCATTTTGAGATACATTTACATTACATTTACATTTAGTCATTTAGCAGACGCTTTTATCCAAAGCGACTTACAAATGAGGACAAGGAAGCAATTTACACAACTAAGAGCAACGTTCAGATACAACGTTCAAAGATACAAGTAGTCAAGTGTCCACAATATGTTTTATATAAATATATTTTTGAGAGTATTGAGAGTCATTTCACATTTACAATGTGAGTTTACATACGTAATTTGGAACCATCTCTGATTTGAAAAACTGAACGTAGTATTAGCATGTAAACCATACAGCATGCTATGACTGAGTAAGACTAAAATGGTTGTGAATGCAGGATTTGAAAGCTTTTAAGTGTATGATTTTTACACGATAAAGAATTACAAAACTAACAACTTTTTTTTTCTGAGCAGTTTGCGCATTAAACTGTGACAAGACATCATTTATACATCAAAATATACAAAAATGACACATTTCACCTTTAAGTGAACTCTACAGCGAGATCACCTCACAGCAAGAAGGTCGCTAGTTTGAGTTCTGGGTGGGTCAGTTGGCATTTCTGTGTGGAGTTTGCATGTTCTCCCCTGTTGGCATAGATTTCCTCTGTATGTTCCAGTTTCCCCCACAGTCTGAAGACATGCAACATAGGTGAATTGAATAAACTAAATTTGCCGTAGTGTATGTGTGTGGATGCAAGAGTGTATGGGTGTTTCCCAGTGTTGGGTTGCAGCTAAAAGGGCATCTGCTGTGTAAAACACATGCTGGATAAGTTGGCAGTTCATTCCGCTGTGGTGACCGCTGATTATTAAGGGACTAAGCCGACAAGAAAATGAATGAATGAATAAAACTAATCTTCAAACGTTATTGCACTCCTTCACATTCAGTGCTGCCCTGGACACCGAGTGGCCTGCATTGTTTTGCACTCATGTGTCAGTCGATGTTGTCTCTCTGCGACAGATCTTAAGGCAGTGCTGTTGTCCTTTTAAATTAAGCTTCTCCATATGCATGAGCAAAGCGGGGGGAGAAAACGTTGGCAATGAAGGAAAGAAGTGCCATGGCGGGGAGTCTAATCAAGTGACAAACTGCTGAGCTGACTCAAAACACGAGCTGTTCATCGGAGATAGGTAAGCATGAGAAACACACTCTTTCATGTGCATCCTTGGAGAAATGCTTTAGAGCTGCCTTAAATGTAGATAGTATAGTATGTCCATGTGATGATTTGTATCATCCTTTCTTGTCGGGTGGCCCACCTTTCATTATATCATTTTAGGGCGCTCCCGAAGGTTGATGGGAGTAGGGTCAAAGTTCAACTCTGACGCCCCCATATGGTCAATTAAATCCCACTCAGTGCCCAAACAGGGCCTCTTTCTTTATGGCACTATTTACTCGTCTATTTTTATTATGTACAGAGAATGAAAGATGATATTCCAGATTATACGTTTATTTTGTAACACTTTAGTTCTGGTCACAATTCATGCTATTAACTACAGGATTATAACCTGCCTATTATTAACTTTTTAGTAGTATGTATAAAGTTGGATCTATTTCTACATCCCTAACCCTACCCAAAACCTAAACCCAACTACTATTTTTCTAACTATTAATAAACGGTTAATTAGTAGTTTATTAAATTACAAGTATTAGTTAATGGTTTGTTAATACCAATATTTGTGACCTAAACTAAAGTGTTACCATGTATTTCTACTTTCTCTGGATTTATTAGGTATGGCTTTCAGTAAAATATTAATATTTGTTATATTCTATAAAAAGTCTCTTTCTTCCAAGTGACACAAAAATACTATCATTTTTCAGAAAATGTTTTGAATCACTCACCTGTTTTTCAGGAAAAGGACAACAGGTCAGTATAGCAAATGTGAAAATCAGAATATTTTTTTCTCAGCTCCTCTGAAGTAAAGCATGTTATGCTATTATGTTGTCTACCAATACATTATATAAACATATAAACAAAAAAAAATAATTTATAATATTATTATTTTAAAGTTTAAAGAAATGTCATTAGTTGTTAAACAAACTTTCACTCAAACAAATATTTTTTTACTTAATTGGAATCAACTGAATTTGCTTACCTGTTAAAACAATTAATGTTATTATTAAGTAAGTTGGTGTTACTAAACTGCCTAAAGGCATAGTCCACCTAAAACTGAAAATACTTTCTGCATCTACTTGTGTCACAAACCTGTTTGAATTTCATTCATTTATTAGTTCATTCATTCAATTTCCTTCAGCTTAGTACCTTATTTATCAGGGGTCATCCCAGCGGAATGAACCGCCAACTATTCCAGCATATGATTTATGCAGCGTAAGTCCTTCTAGCTGCAACCCGGCACTAAGAAAGCCCCATACACTCACTATCACACACAAACACACTCACACACTATGACCAATTTAGTGTATTCAGTTGTCCTATACTGCATGTCTTTGTACTGTGAGGCAAACTGGAGCACCCAGAAACCTACGCAAACACGGGGAGAACATGCACACTCCACAGCCCCTTCTTGCTGTGAGGCGACAGTGCTAACCACTAAGCCACTGTGCAGCCTTGAACATCTTTATTACTTGTTTCAGCTTGCATATCACAACAGATTACACAGTTACAGAATAATAATCATGTAGACACAGCAAACATTTTACACCCTATTCTCCCTCCCATCAACCCGTGACCTAAAAAAAGGTTTAAATCAGGTAAAGAAGACAGTTTCCCAAGTCTGTCTTTACACCATGGTAGCACTATCACCTCACAGCAAGAAGGTCGCTGGTTTGAGCCCCAACTGGTTCAGTTGGCATTTCTGTGTGAAGTTTGCATGTTCTCCCCATGTTTGCGTGGGTTTCCACCTGGTGCTATGGGTTTCCCCATAGTTCAAAGACATACAGTACAGTGCTGGATAAGTTGGTGGTTCATTCTACTGTGGCGACCCCAGATTAATAAAGGGACTAAGCCAAAAAGAAAATAAATGATTAAATGTAAAATACACATTTCTATGAATCTGACCTCTTTTGCTTTGTAAGAGAGGGCTGACAGCATATATAACCAGGATAAGAATTTCTTCCTTTATTTTGAAAGCTGTTGGAAGCCTGAAACCATTGAATTTCACAGTATTTGTTTTTTTTATACTATGGAAGTCAACAGCTTTCTAACATTTTAAGAAATATTTTCTTTTGTGATCAGCAGAAAAAAGATTCATAAACAAATGAAACCATTTGAAGGAGAGTAAATATTAAGTAATTTTTTTCAGTTTTGGATGAACTGTCCCTTTAAATAGCGATGAAGGAAACACTCAGTGTATTTTTGTACACTGTTTTGTCGTCACTGGCGCCATGAAAATAATTCTGTTCCAGTATTTTGTTTACTTTTTAATCGGTTGATTCACAACCCCATGTTGTGGTTTTATACTGACCTTATATCAGGACCTTAGTACAAATCCCCATGCATAAGCAAGTCTGACAGTCACAAGACAAACTTGAAAGCTGCTCTCAAACCAAACGAGGAATGGCAGCCTGTGACCCAGAAAAGGCGCTTCATGCTGTAGGTGCAATTGATTTGTCAGGAAAGAGGTGAAAGGCCTTATGGGCAAAGTAAATAAAAGAATGCATATCAATATATCATCAATACTCTTCTTTATGCTGGTTCAGATGCTCTCAGGAGGCTAAAAATGCTGGCCGGAGATCAATAAGGAGTCTGAGCTAGAAAGATGGTGGCTTTGCTGTCAGGTTTTGTACTCTGGACTGTAATACCATCTGCAGTGATGGAGATTAACTTTAGTCATGGATCTTCATGTTCGCTCTCTGCAGATCAGGAGCGTCACGGTGGGTTCGGCTGGATGAGTGAGTCATTTTCTTCAAGTACGTTGGAATGAACACTTCTCAAATGGGTTAAAGTGAAATGACTGGGGCCACCAGGATCAATATAGTGTAGATTTCATGCCTGTCTAATCACGGACACAAGAGAAGGTGCCAGTTTTCTTTCTCTAGTATGTAAGTGTATCTCTTTCTTAAGCAATTCTGTAGTCAAGGCTATTTGTGTTTCCAACAGAGACTTTGTGCTGGATGGTTTTAAATTGAATCAGCAAGCTCATATAGAAATAGATTCATTCATTCCTTTATCAGGGGTCGCAACTGCAAAATGAACCGCCAATTTATCCAGCATATGTTTTATACAGCAAATGTCCTTCCAGATGCAACCTAGTACTGGGAAACATCCATACACACTCATTCACACACACTCATACACTATGGTCCCATGCAGCATGACTTTAGACTGTGTGGGAAACCAGAGCACCCAGAGGAAACTCACATGAACACAGGGAGAACATGCAAACTCCACACAGAAATGGCAACTAACCCAGCTGGCACTCGAACAAGCAACTTTCTTGCTGTGAGGTGACTGATAACCACAGAGCCACAGTCTTGCCCTAGAAATAGATTTAGTTTAAATGAGACATATCATCATTATCTAACTTTACTTGTAGCATTAAGAACAGTTTCAGTTCATCATCGAAAAAACACTAATAATGATGTAAACATGAACAAGTACACTGTGAACAGATCAGGTAAATCATATTTAAAATACTTTTGACCAAACCAAACATCTGTAAGAGAGCCAACTTCAAGAAAGCTTATACTCTTAAAATGCTGGATTATTATACATTTTATGTACTTAATACATTTTAAACATTATAAATTATAAAAACTTTATAAATATATAAAAAGACAAACAGCATATTGGTTTGTCTATACTTCACTCAAATGTTGGTTGAAATAACCCAGCATTTTTAGAGTGTATAGATAAAATTGGAAGCACATGAATTAATACATTTAATTTATCATTACATTTTTTTGACAGGAAGAGAACATAATTCCAAGATATCAGTGTGTAATTCTGAGAAATAAAGTCAAATTTGCAAGAAATAAAATTGATTTAAAAAATCTGAATACCAAGAAATAAACTTTTGACGTTTGAACTGTAAGAAATAAAGTTAAAACTTTGAAAAAAAAATCTTTAAATAAATAAGGTTAAAAATAAACCTTTAATAAATCATATCATAAATAAATTATAAATTAAGTAAATCTTATTTAAAAAAAAAGCAGGATTGCAAGACAAATGTCAAATTTCAAACAAAGTCAGCATCATGAACAATACAAGATTGTGAGAAAGGCCATAAACTCAGAATTGCAAGAAATTAAAGTAACACTTGAAAAAAGTCACAGTTGCATTGTGAAAAAATTGCAAGAAATAAAGTCATAATTACAAGCTACAAACTTAAAAACACATGGGGAAATAAACTATGGAAATAAATAAGACTACAATTTTTAACTCTGCAGAAACATTCTCCCTACTCACCTGTCAACGATTTAGTATGCAAAAATTAAGATTTATTAAAAAGAGGCATGGGACGATAGCCGGTTTTAAAACCACTATAATTATCTGTTATACTATTCCTAAGAGATATGTAAGGTTTTTTTATGTGTTGTAAAGAAATCAGTGGTTTTGAAACAAATGAAGATAGCAATGATTTATGTTAATTATTTAGCCTGACGTGTTTGCTGTTCTAAAATATTTCAAATCTTTCCTAAAATAAAATATATAGTGTGTGTGTGTTTTTTTTTTTTTTTTTTGCTCAGACAATTAAAAAGAACTTATTTTAGAGCAGTACTCACAACACCGTGATAACTGTGATATTTTTATCAAGGTTATCATACTGTCAGAAACTTATACCGGCTCATGCCTAATTAACAGAAGTGTTCAGGAAATGTCCTTAGTTTTTGTTATATGTCTAAAGTACCTCTGTCATTTGCTTTAATACAGGCCGTCTCAGAAATATTTAAATTAATTGAGCATGAATCAAACATTAGGTCATTTGAGCCATATTCTCACTACAGCAATACTCTACTGCTGGACCAGACACTATTTGACTGACCTTTTGTGATCCTAAGACTGCTTTAATGAGTTACAGGATCCACTTTGTTCCAGTTGAGAGCAGCTTCTCTCCTTCTTTCCCTGCAGAGCCCTCTCTTTTACAACCTCAGGTGCTTCTGGATACACTTAGTGCTCACTGTATGTCACCTGGGACTACCCGAGATCAACCCTTAGCTGACCTCTCTCTGGTATCTGTGCGCACACTGCCAAAAAAGACAGAATGAGAGAGTAAGAAATAGAAAGTGCCCTAAAAAGTCTTAACATGAAAGAAATCTTTAAAAAAGCTATATATAAGATTGTTTTTACTTTACTTTGGACATATTTTTGAATTAGACAAATGCAAGATTCAAAGGCCTTTGATGGATGTAATTAATATATTTTAATAACCAATATATTTAATATAAAGAGTTAAAGGTTTCAATCTTTATTTTTATGTCTCAAAAAAGTATGCAACACATTTAGTCATTTTATGCTCACATGCCTGTTTGTACAATAATTGAGAAAATGTAATAAAATTTTTTAATTTTTCACCATTCTGCACAAAGTGCAAATTATATAACTTGATAAGATTAAAATATGATGGAATGATTTTCTTAAGGTTATGCTTTTCATAATTACAATTGATTAATTTGTAAAATTATTTGTATAATTTTTATTGAATATGACTGCTTCTTTTAATGATGTGCAAGATATAATTATGACTTTAACTTAGTCAAGCAGCCAAGAAGCCATTTGATTAATGTAAAACTACAGACATTTGTTTTAAATGTCAGATAATAGTTAATCAATCATATTTAATAGATAATAACAATGTGTTTAATAACTCTAATGACTGAAAAATAGCCACATCTTTTGTGAAGGGTTTCAGTAAATCAAAATTTCTAAAATAAACAAGCAAACTAACAGTAAGAGATATTTAAAACTTTTAGACTTTATTGATGCTATTAATCTTGCCATTTTACGCAATAGCCTAAATAAAAACAGATAAGAGTTGGGAGCTGTACTAAAGGACTTTATGATAGCAGCTGTAGTAATCATCTCAACATGACACTTTATGTGCTGTTTAATCAACCTTTTTTCTTCAAAGATTTAAGACATTAAGCACTATTAAAACTTTTAGGGTCCCCCTTTGGCACATTTTACTCGTTTTGAAGTGTTTGGAGACGCACTCGTGATGTTGACACGCCAGAGTGTCTTTAACTTTAATCGAAATGCCACGAGCGTGAAAGTCATCAGGCTGTCACGGATCTGCGCGTGGCCATGACCGGCATGATAAAGAACCGGACGCTATTTCGGCGAGGAAAACGGCTAATGGGCGAAAGATGAGGAGAAAAACAATAGCGAAGCGCATACTGTACAATGGATACGAGAGATACGAAGAGACAGCCGAGGAAACGGGCGCTAGGGCGAACCACGTCTTCAGTGTATGTAAACATCAAGCTTTTGTCGCGTAGTGTCATTGTTTTGCAGAGCCTTGATTTAATTATGTGACTGATCTTTCAGCAAGAACCGGCGAAGAGGAGAAAATGGAGAGGACTAAATGGAGAGGACATCTCACCTTGCAATGTTGACTACATCAAGTTCAAAACAAAGGTCTGTTCGTGTTTTTATTGCTCAGTCAATATGACAGCAGTTCTGTTTTTAACTGATAGCTGAATAAATTAGATTGGCTGGCAACATCAATTCTTCTCATTTATTAGCTTTGAGATTGTAATAATGTTGTGTAATACGTTACGTGAGATACAAACGATGCACTGAATATTTAATGTGATATATGTGCTTTAAATCGTTTCAGATTTGTTTATATCTGTAGTTTAATGAAGGTTAATAGGATCATCAAATGAAGACACTAGAGGCATCGTTTGGGGTTCCTCGCCCTGGCAAAACCCTCTGGAGGTCCATTAGGTAACATTTCAAAAAGGAAAAAGCTTTCTAAGAGTTTAAAGGAAACCCCATTGTACTTAATAGGCTTTCACCAGTTTCTCAACAAATCCTGTTATTTGGGAAATGTTTAGAGGTGCTTGAATTTTTAACAAGAAGCTTGAGACATTTGGATTTGTCAGCGTGAGGAATGCTGATTGATGCCTATCAGTTTCTTGAAAAAAAAATAGCCAAAACTGTGGTATTTTAAGTGAAACAGTCCATTGTATTCATGTTTAATTCATATGGTTTTAATTTGCATTTAAACAGGCTTTTGAGGTGGATAAAGCCCTTGGAGATGCAGCTAGGGATACAGACTTTACTATGGAGGTAATGTGTATCACCACATAACACTGCTTTTGAAAGAATATAGCATTTAATTCACTGCTAGTTAAATTAGGATATCTGTAAACATCTGCAGTGAAATGCTTTTGACAGCCAATTGCCTTCATGTCTTACTTAACTCCATATATTTCATCCAAAAATGAAAACCTGATGGATCCTCAGCAAATCCAAGATATAGTGACTTGTTTTCTTCAGTGGAACCAGATTATTAGCTGAAACTGGTCTTTTGTGATTCATACAATACAATACTATTTTAGTCTTTAGGAATAAATTTAAGTGTTATGAAGTGAAATGAATGTTTACAGTTATTTACAGATTATGTACAGATTATGTCTCATGACAGTCTGAATTGCGAGCTTGCTGACTCATAATAACGCATATTAAAGTTTGGGAAAAGATGTGAAAAGTCATTAATTCATTTTCCTTCGGCTTAGTCCCTTTATTAATTAGGGGTTGCCACAGCAAAATGAATCGCCAACCTATCCAGCAAATGTTTTACACAGCGGATGCCCTTCCAGCTGCAACCCAGCACTCAAACATCCATTCAAACTCATTCACACACATACACTACGGCCAATTTAGTTTGTTCGTTCAATTCACCTATTCTTTAAACTGTGGGGGAAACCAGAGCATCCAGAGGAAACCCACACAAACTTGGGGAGAACATGCTAACTCCACACAGAAATGCCACCAGCCAAGACTCGAAGCGGTGACCTTCTTGCTGTGGGGCGACAGTGCTAACCACTGAGCCACTGTATTGGCCCACACAATACAATATAATAACAATATTTTAGTCTTTGGTAATAAATTTAGGTCTTGAAAGTGTAAGTGAAATGATTCTTTACAGTTACTAACGCCCTATTCACACGGGGCGTCAGCGTCAACGCTTCCCATTAACTTTGAATGGGTGACGTCAGGCGTTGCCGAACTGCATTGTGGATCCGTCGGCGGCGCTTCAGAAGCGTTCCTCGCTGCAGAAGTTGGGACCAGCTCAACTTTTCAAGCGCCGACGGAAGCGTCAGCCAATCAGATCGCTGTATGCAAATACACCAGCTCAGACAGTGGCCTATTGCTGACTGAATTTCATTGGCTGACGCTTCTATGACGATCGTTTCAGCTCCAACTTCAGACACGCCCTCTGTAAAGCGTTGACGCTGAAGCCCCGTGTGAATAGGGCGTTACAGATTATGAAACAGTATTTACAGTGTTATTACTTTTAATCTGCAGTTTCATGACAGCCTGGACTTTGAGCTTGCTGACTGAAAATGTCACATTTTAAAGTTTGGGAAAATATATGAAAGGCCAATAATTACAAATGAGATTGCTCATAGGTTTTTAATATACACTCCCACATCTAGGAAAAACAGATGTAGCATTTGATAGGCATCCTCCCTTTCCATTATGAACAAACATTTGAGTAATGAATCACCAAGGACCGGTTTCTTCTTAAAATCTTCTTCAATGAGTTAAATGGAAAAAAAAAACACCTACATTTTGAAAGGCCAAAAATGTGTTAATTATCCCTTTAAAAACGTCTTTGACTAAATGTGTTTAGAGCAGGGATGTCCAAACTTGGTCCTGGAGGGCCGGTGTCGTTGATAGTTTAGCTCCAACTCTGATCAAACACATCTGAACCAGCTAATCAAGCTCTTACTAGATATACTAGAAACTTCCTGGCAGGTGTGTTGGAGGATGTTGGAGCTAAACTCTGCCGGACAGCGACCCTCCAGGACTGAGTTTAGACAACCCTGTTTTAGTGCATTTAGATCCAAAAAGTGAATTGCAGTTACACTATTTCTGCTCCAAATACTTGTTTTTCATGAACATTTATTAAATTACTAATAGTATTTGAACCCCACATAAGCATCTCAGTGCTTATGCCACTCCCTCAGTGCTTATGCCATGTCCCTTTATTTATCTGGGGTCACCACAGCAGAATGAACTGCCAACTAATTCAGCATATGAAATGGCAATAATTGACAGTGCTACTCACTGACCCACCATGTTGCCTCACTCAGTTAATAATGTGATGCAAATAATCTCCCTTCAGGTACTCGGAAGCCTCCAATCACGTTCAAGGGCGGAGCTAATTGCCATGGTGTTGAGTATGCAGAGAGAGATGGACGGCCTCCGAGAGCAGATCAGGAGCCTCACAGGTAAAGTAGCAGACTTTTGAAATGAGGAGGAAAAGTGCCACTTTCTGTTTTTTTTTTTTTTTTTTTTGCAGCGTGTTTCTATTGCCAGAGAATCCCGAAAGCTTTCCTTCAACTGACTCATTCACAGATGATTTCACATTTCGAGATCATTACATTTTGAGGAAAAGATCAGCAAGTTCACGGGGAAACTTCACGTCAAAGGAAGATTTAGTGTTACTGTGCTGTGCCATGTTACACAACAGTTTAACACTGGTGAGACAATTTCAGAATGCATTCATATGTTTTTTTTGTGCAGCTTGTGGGAAGTTGGCTCAGACACTTGAAGAGTTGATCGAGAGGAGTGATAGATGGCTGTGCTGCTGCCACAAAGCTGCAACTCCCAGCATTCCTAGGGAGCAGGAGAGAAGCAGGCCACCCAGTCACATCTCTCCTCCAGCAGAGCTCAGTGGAACAACAGCTGAATGTGCAAGTTCAGAGCAGCAGGGGTGTGGTCAGTATGAGGTCACACAAACAATGCCGCAGAGGAATGGAGCGCCTCTGGAACAAAAAGTAAGAGTTAAGCTTCGTGGATACCAAAATCAAGTCTGCTTCAGAACTTGTTCATGATATATTTTTTGGTAAAATATGCAGTTTTAGAATTCCCAACTCTAATGTTCTTTCAAATTATGGGAAATATCAAATGTTTACATTGGAAACAAAAAATATTTTAAAATAAGAATAAAAAATTTGACTAAGTGTGTGCACATCTAACAGACAAAAAATTATCTAAAAGTTTTTAAATAATCAACATGACCCAGAATGTCTTTGTTTAGTTAAAAAAAAACTTTTTCTATTGATGATTTAATTTTAGTTTTGGAGTTATGGAGTGCAAACTTTGTTTTTTTATTTGTTTTTAAAAATTCTATTTAAATAATGTGTAAAACAGAAATAAGTTTAAATGTAATATTTGTTTCTTCACAGACTGTTTTTAGTCTAATACCAAAACAATTGTTTTTTTTACTACTGTTTTATTGTAGGGCTGCAGTTAATGACTTTTTAAAATCAACATTTAATCTGTTTTGAATAATCATACATCATGCCCAATTTGTAGCTCCAAACAATATACAAAACAATATAAAGTTTTGTTTCTAGAAAGAGTGTAAAACAAAGGTTGCAATATAAAGTGATTTTATCATTCAAAAAAAAGTTGTTTTTTTTAAATGTAAATGTGAATTATAATTAAATTAATATTATATTATTAATGTATGTAATAAAAATATTACATGCATTGGATACATTTTAGGATTTGAAGTAGTGGTGGGCCGTTATCGGCGTTAACTTGCGTTATCTCTTATCCGCCAGTAAAAAAAATCACCGTTAATCTATTCTCAAAGTTGAGTTGAGAGCTGGGTCTGTTCTACGCAAGCTATGGTGACTTTTACTTTGATATTTTAGCGTGAATGTATACCTGACCAGTGAGCCGTCTGACAAAAAAGTGCCCTTCTGAATCAAATTAGCTGGATGCCCTTCTGGGTCTTTCACTTACTTCGAAGACACATCGGTAATATAGGTATTTGCCTTAATAGACAATAATATAATTAAGGTGTTTAAGTAAAGTGCTTGTAAAGTCATGTAATAGTTTCCTGTAACATTCGGTGACTTCAACTGCAGTTAGGCAGTTTTACTTACTCATAACCATTTCATTCATGCCTCCGTGACAAACTGGGGTATTAGACGCAAATAAAGAGTAAGTACTGGTGAGAGTGTTTAGGGAATTTAATAACACACTCCAAATGGAAAGAAAAAACATTAATGTTTAACTGAATAGATGGTTAGTAAACACAAGTTCATCTAGTTGAACATAATTTATTTTTATCACCAATTATTATAGTAGAACAGTTTCTAAAGCGTTTTTGAAGAGCCCCTGGTCTAATGCACCTCCTGCTTGAGAAACCCAATCTCAAAGATGTATATTTAATAATTTTTTGGGTAGCACATATATTCTGAAATCAAATGAGCCATTTTAATCTAGATTAATTCCAATATTACAGTAAAATTTATCTAGAGAAGTTCACTTGTGATCCATTTGAAACTAAAATTTGACGTTCAACAGCTATTATTTGATTGTTTTGCTTGAACAGTTTTTTTTAAATGCTTAGTTTATTCATGGTTGCTGCATTCTATTAACTTGATGTTTTGCAAAGTAGAAATATTTGCATTTTAAGGAAAACCTCAAGTTACTTATGTTTTAGGTTATTGGCATGGTTCTTCTTGCCCACTACAAAGACCTAACATTTGGAAATATTGTTGATTATTTAAAAATTATTTGAAGCTCTCACTAAATGTTTGGTGACTTTTAGTTCATTTAAAACAGGAGTGCCCAAACTTTTTCTTATGGAGGGCCAAAAACCAAACTTGATTGAGGCTAGTGGGCCAAAGGTAAATATAGTTGCCATGGTAATTTCTCAATTTATTTAAAAGTGTTTAACAATGACTAGAAAACATTGTCTTATATCTACTAATACAGTATTTTTTTACATTTTATAATGAACTTATTACAGTAAAAACAAAAATAATCTCATTTATAACAGAATTACACAAGTTTTTGCCGTGATTTTCTTGCCGATGTCTTCTGCATATTCCTCTGTCTGTCAAGTGACATTTTTACATTTTATAAAATCAGATTCATTTACAACATTTAATTGAAACATTTAATATTGAGTTTGCTTTTTTGTAGTCCAGCAATAAAACAAACAGAAAAGTTACGTCAAATTAGAAATGACAATCTCTGTGTTAAAGACAATGCAGAGATTCCTCAACCCTCTCCATCATACTCACTCTCCTCAGATTGGATGGTGGGCCAAATCAAAGGTTACAATGGGCCAATTTTGGCCTGCGGGCACTAATTTGGGCATTTTTGATCTAGAATAAGGGTTAGATGGTTATCAGCTTAGCCGATTATCGTTGATAATTTTAAGCATTTTTTGGTTATCAGTAATGGTCATTTGGTTATGAATAATTTTATTATGTTGTCACTCAGTAGTAAATGGTGCTGCATCTCGAGGCACTGAATTTTAGTCACTTATAATGTTCATTTGGTGACACAGTGGCGCAGTAGGTAGTGCTGTCACCTCACAGCAAGAAGGTCGCTGGTTTGAGCCTCGGCTGGGTCAGTTGGCATTTCTGTGTGAAGTTTGCATGTTCTACCTGCATTTGCGTGGGTTTCCTCCAGGTGCTCCAGTTTCTCCCACAGTCCAAAGACATGCGGTACAGGTGAATCGGGTAAGCTAAATTGTCCGTAGTGTATGAGTGTAAATGCGTGTGTGTGAATGTTTCCCAGAGATGGGTTGTGGCTGGAAGGGCACCCGCTGCGTAAAAATGTGCTGGATAAGTTGGCGGTTTATTCCGCTCTGGCGACCCCGAATTAATAAAGGGACTAAGCTGAAAAGAAAGAAAAATGAATAATGTTCATTTGAAAAACAACATGCATCGAAACATATGAGAAGCATTTATGAACTTTCTGTCCAACAAAAGACAACATTTAATAACAAACTACTCTAAACTCACTTCATAGTGTAAGTTGTTTGATGAGTTGATGTGTCTTCCAATAAGCAATAGGTCATAATTATTACTTTTTATATTTATAGGGCCTTTTATATCGAAGTTAATATTTAGACAGTTAGCATTGCTTTACAAATATACTTTATTATAATGAAATACCCAAGAAGGCCTGAACAATAATATATTGTTATAACAAAAACAGACATAGCATTGTCAATTTTATTTAATATCACACAGCCCTATGAGAATAACAGCCGATCACATTGCAATGGACAATTTAATAACTCTATTATTTTAATATTAATATTTACAGTTTCAGAAGTAAAGATATGTACAAAGGCATAAAGAAAGAAAGACCCCCAAAATAACAATGCCAGTGACACGCGACCCCCACATTCCTCGGAGGTGGTTATAAATATACAAATGTTGCTCACACAACAATAGGCCTACATAAACACCAACATATTGAAAAAACAAAAAATTGCAACAACTATAGGCTATAATTTATATAGTCATTTATTATTTTTTTTTACTTATTATTAACCTCATTTATTGAGATTGATGGGCACAATGTTTTCAGCACAAGTCAGTTTTGGAGACCGCCACCCAGAGATCATCCTCAATGTTCAGTTGTGGCCTGTATTCATTTTTAAGATATTTAATTGTCATAAAGGTGTCAGAAAGTTTAACCTGGTGCTATAAAATCAATCTGCTGCAGCTGACGCTATTGCTGTGTTGTTAATCTAATGTAAACACACCAATCCCATAAACAAATTAAATGGCTGATGGCTTTTTATTTGCCTGTTGTTGCTTTTTATGTAACTATTTACTATTTTTATCTTCTGTAGGTTGTGAATAAAATAAGGTAGTTCTAATAGTTTAAAAAAATTTATTTGACTTTTGGAAATCACCAAGCGACCCCCTATCATTGTCTTGTGACCTCCCAGAGGATCCCGACCCCCACTTTGGGAACCACTGGTCTACATAACCAATAATCGACAATAATCTGTGTCAGCATTGACCCTGAACAACACAAACCCAGCATTGCATGAAAATTATACTTGACTATAAAGAAAATTAAAAAGAAGCCTTGAAAAGCATCTTCATTGTAACCTATTTCATTGCTAAAACAGTCATGTACAGTTGAAATCAAAATTATCAGCCCTCCTGGGATTTTCTTTTTTCTTTTTCAAATATTTGCCAAATAATGTTTAACAGAGCAATTAATTTCTCACAGTGTTTTCCATAATATTTTAGTCTAGAGAAAGTCTTATTTGTTTTATTTCGGCCAGATTAAAAGTAGTTTTAATAAAAAAATAATAATTTTAAGGTCAATATTAATAACCATCTTAAGCATTTTTTTTATTACTGCAGAACAAACCATCGTTATACAGTGATTTGCCTTAATTACCCTAACCTGCCTAGTTAACCAAATTAACCTAGTTAAGCCTTCAAATGTCACTTTAAGCAGAATACTAGTATCTTGAAAAATATCTAGTCAAATATTATGTACTGCCATCATGGCAAAGATAAAATAAAGCAGTTATTAGAAATGAGTTATTAAAACTATTATGATTATAAATGTGTTGAAAAAAATCTTCTAATTCAGGAGGGCTAATAAGTCTGACTTTAACTCTATATCAGTTTAAAACATCAGTTATCTGTGTACTTGATCTTGAAAAATGCATATCAGTTAACCAAAGCTTTAATGTGTGTTTCTCCAGGTTATCACTGCTGATCTCCTAGAGCGCTGCAACACAGGGACCACCGCTCAAAAACTAACCAATGACCTGCTGCGCAGCCTTTATGACAGAGACTGTCTGGCTTCTCACTCAATCTCAGGCATCGTTAACAGCAAACGAGGGATGCCGAAGCCAGCTCTTCCTGCCCATGAGATCCAGGCCATTTTAAGTACGTATAAGGGTTGCTTTGTAACAAATACTGAACGATGGGCGTACTTTAGTTAGTATGAGAATACGTCCAGTTCCATTTCATTAACTGCAATCAGGACAGGAAGTTTTGATTAATTGTGATCTCAAGTTTGCTGTTTTGATTACCAGTGAAATGTTCTCCACAGGGACAGTGCAGCAGTTCTTTCCCGGAAAGACAGATTCGGAAATAAAGGGCTACATTCGACAGAAGCTTCAGAATGAGGCCAAGAGGCTTCGGAAAAGGCCACACCCAGCTGATGAATTATTGGTGGGATCTCCGGAGGAGGCGGGAGCAATGTATGAGCATTGAAAGTTGGCATCTTCAATGAACTTGAAGAATTCACAATTTAGCATCACAAAATTCTATTAGCAACTTTAAAGGGATAGTTTTGTCACATTTGTTCTGTCATCATTTTCTCAGTTTTTAGACTTGCTTGTGTGTAGGTTTGAAATGATATGAAGGTGAGTAAATCATGACAGAACTATTACTTTAAATAAGAGTGCACAGTTAACCGAAATAACCCAGAAAATGCAAAGAGCAGTACAGACAAAATAGAGTAACGAGCTTTACTGTGGTTATTTACATGTGAGAAGTGTAAATCCAGTGTTTGTCAGTGTCTTACAGCAACATGGCTCGCAGAAAATTATAAGCTATGATGTTACTTATTTTATGTGCATATCACCAAATATTTTGACAAAACAATAAGTGCTTAAAAAGGAAGCCTCAAGATCTTTTAGCATTGAATTAATATGGTATTTAAATGTCTTTTAATTAATTCATTCATTCATCACAAATTCATAATTTTACATTTGCAATCTTATATTTTGTACAATTAAATACTACAATAGAAACTATTTTCTTATTTTAAGGTTTTTATTAATTAGTAGTAATAATAAACCTATGATTAATTCAAATTATTTCACATATAGGGTGACGTGATGGCACAGTGGGTAGCTCTGTCGCCTCACAGCAAGAAGCTCACTGGTTCAAGCCTCGGCTGGATCAGTTGGCATTTTTTTTTGGAGTTTTGCATGTTCTACCCATGTTTGGGTGGGTTTCTTCTGGGTGCTCCGGTTTTCCTCAAAAGTCCAAAGACGTGCAATAAGTGAATTGGGTAAGCTAAATTGTCCGTAGAGTATGTGTGTGAATGAGAGTGTATACAGTAAGTGTTTCCCAGAGATGGGTTGCAGCTGGAAAGGTATCCTATGCATAAAACATGTTGGAAAAGATGGTGGTTCATTTCGCTGTGGCGACCCCTGATGAATAAAGGGACTAAGACGAAAATAAAATAAATGAATTTGATTTATATATATATATATATATATATATATATATATATATATATATATATATATATATATATATATATATATATATATATATTATTGTTTATATATGACACACAGTACAATCATACAGCCTTACAATCAAGCGCAACAAACCTGGAGCTTTATTTATTTTTATATCATATTTTAAATCCCAATCACACTTTTCATCAGCACAATCGCTAATATATTTCTCCCAAAAATTGTGCACTCCTATTTTTTTTAAGTGAACTATCCCTTTAAGATCGTATCTGAATGGTTTTGTCAACGCTATAGAGTACATGACAAACGTCATATATGTATGTATGTATGATGTTAATCATTTGGATTACACAAAACTGACTTTTTTATTGATATGAAATTGCGAAGCGAAACCTGGAGTCACAGTTCGAAGTAGATGAAAAACAGTAGCTTCGGCGTATCACTGCCAGACGTTATCACACACTGTTTGTCGTGCGCTAAAACTTGGAGTGAAGTAGACTAAAGCTGCGAACCCAGCGGCAGATGGTTAAGCATCGCTCTCCTGTAAAATTACATGGATGTCACTTGGTAGGGGGGTTACATCGTGATTGATGTAGTTCAGACTTGTGGTATTTTAGTTGATCACATGTTGAAAGTGTGCCCGCCGTGTAACGTGAATATATTTTCTGTGTGTGTGTGATGTGACACACACGTGCCTCTTCTATTGGACTCCTTACTGTGGCCTTATCAGTCAGAAAACGCTGTAGTACAGTTCGAAACCACTGTGATTACATCCATTAAAAGAAACGACTTGTCTGTCTTGAATGCGTTGCGTCTACTTTTTTTGTGTGTCTTGATTGCAGATTCTGTTCTATTGATTCCACTGCATGCAAGCGTACAGCGTTTCACCTTTCCAGACAGAAGCATGCAGGCTCCTGAAGGCCGACGACTGTGTGAGTAAATTAACCCCGCACTCACCAGCTGTATCACCACACACACGTACCCCTTTCTAGGGAGAAAAACACATCAGCGAACACATGGCACAAAGGACGGCGTGGGAACTGCATATGGTACATAATCAATAGGCCTTATCGCGCACACACAACCCAAACCGCAGACGCTCCAGCATTGGGCTAGACCATTATCAGTGATACATGACCCTAATCCATTTATGTGTCAATGATACAACAGATTGGGGTTCAGGAAAACAGCGGCGTCGCACTGGGGATGATATCTCCACCGATCCAGCCATCTTACAGACCCCGGCTGTATTTCCACTAGCCCGATCTGCTAACAGCAAATCAATGGGCTTCTTTTGTTTCTTCAGGTTCAGACATCCTCATTGTGTCATTGCGTTATCGCTGGCGTGTGCGTAAATCGCTTTGAATTCGCCACCCGGATAGAGGCCTCTCCTTCAATGTTTTCTTTTATCTAATGCGAGGATGTAAACGTTGCGAGGAAGCGAATATTTCAGCGCCGCCATTTGATCTCTTGAAGGCTCCGGCTGATTTACGAATATGAGTTGTGTGCGCCAATATTTTCACTGCGCAGTCAAAGAAAACTTCAAAGTTGGAGGTTGGAGCGTTGAACAGTCATGCGGGCTTGCATCCTTCTCTGAAGGGGCCAATGCAAACACGCTTCGGCCCTCGGCGGGACTCTCGCTGAACCTGGGTAAAAACAGCAGGGAAGACAACCAAAATTAAACGTTTGCAGAACGCAGGAGAAACGCCTCCTTCTGTAGGCCCATGCGTTTCCTGCAGAGCTGTAATATGTCATCTGGGCAGCCACTTTGGTGGAGGACATATCCCACAATGCCCTGCAAGGCAGGGTGCCATGGTACCCGTTGCGGCTCACTAACACGCCTCCACGTGCCATCTTAACTTTTCATTTGTCTTCTTTTACCTGTCAAGCAGAGGAAGAAATTATTCGGAGGAACGCACCTCCCCAGTGCATTCCTGATCTATCATTTGTGCTTCTGTGCTTTTAAATGAATTTGCACTTCTGTTCAAGGAGTCACAAGCATCTTGGATAAGCAGAAAAAGTCTATTTTGATCATTTTAATCCTGGCCCTAGTATATATTCTACTTTTTTAGAGATTTGTTTAGTATAATATAGTCCACACACCACTATTGTTTTGCTTACAATTAATTATTTAAAGGTCTGCTAATTAGTTCTTTCTTTACTTTGTCATAAATATCCATTTTTGTTTTGATTTCATTGCAGTACTCCAGGTTTTTGGTTTTGTTAGGGGTTTTTTTAAATACCCAAACTGCTGGTTTTATTGTGATTTTGCATTTGAGTTATGCCAGATCAAACAGTCATGCTGCGTTTTGACCTCAAATATAAGCCCTAGCAGCTGTTTTGCTTTGATTTTGCAGTTGTTGTGTATATGTTGTTGTCCAAACATCTGTGTTTTTACTTATTTATTCTTTTTTTTATAGGTTTTTAGCATTTGGCTATTACAACATCAAACAAAAGTATCCCTTTGTTTTCATCTTTTATATCTGCAATATAAGTCCTAACAGCTGTTTTGTTTTTATTTTACACCCCCTCGATGTACGTCATTTTGTTCACATCTCGCATTTGTGCAATGCAAACCCGAACAGCTGAATTGCCTTGTGTTATTTTGAAATCGGGTGCATTATTCAATAAACCTCGGCACTGTTTTAATTAGACGCCTTTGCCTCATCTTGGGAATCTTGTTGTTCTGTCTGTCACCGGAAAAGACCAGCTGTCATGTTTCCAGATCAACAAAGGCTGTTTGTATGTGCACTCTCACGGGCTGCGTATGATTTTTCCACCAGCGAAAAAGGACGCAGTGATCTGAGCATGGTTGACATTCATAGTCATGCGTGTAGGAAGAATGTTGTTTTTTTTCCTGCGGCCGTTCCTTCCTCCCGCTGAGCAGTGCATGTTCAATTAAAGCGCAGGGGGGTGAACCATTGGTCCAAACCAAACAGAACACGCATACGGCAGCCGCGAACCAAAGGAGACAGGCCCGGGACGGTCAGCTGTCAGGCCAACACGGCCCCTGGAGAGGCAGGAGGGTGAAGCAAACACCTGCCCCTCTCTGATCTGTGGGGAATTACTCTGACTGAGAGCAGATGAGGATCCTTAAAACCCAGAGAGCGAGCGAAGAGGAGGAGGACGGCGAAAATGCGAGCATCTGTCCAATGAGAAGAGTGGAATTTATTTATTATCAGGAGGAAGAGGTGGTTCCATGGGGTGGTTTGATTAATGTCCAACCCTCCATCTTGTCAGTCCGTTTTTGTCTGCTGAAAGGAAAACAAAGCACGGGGGGTTGAGAGAGAGAGAGAGGGGTGGTGGGGGGTGTTCGGTTAATGGCTGCCACTGAGGTTTCTTTTCATGTCGCTTGGGCCCGTCAGCTTTGATTGATGGCTCAGACAATGATTGGACGGACCCTTAGCTCCTGCTCACCAACCATGGGCATTATGGGGGAAAAAGAGAGAAAATGAAAGAGCGAGAGGGAGAGAGAGAGTGCCTGTCCAATCAGAGGCTAGAAAAGCACCTGTTTGGCCAATCAGAATCAGAGAGAAAATAGAGCAAGAAACCAAGCTACTGAGAGAGAGAAAGAGAGAGAGAAAGGAACATGGAAAATGAGAAAATAGAGACGGACAGAATGAATAAAAGAGGTGGAGATTTAGATGAAGCCTGTCTGATCTCACTCGATTATATATGTGGATGTAACAGTCGGTGTGTGTAACCACTCCATCCAAACCTGTTCACTCTTTATCTCTCTCTCGCTGCGTGTTTTTTTTTTGGCATCTGAAAGCGCAGTTTTTTTTTTTTTTTTCGTGGCTGTAAGAATATGAAGCAGCATCTACGTTTGTCTGACATGCTGTCAGCAAATCTGTCTGTGAATATGTTCACATGAGGTCAACATGCTACACATGCACTGCTGTGTTTTGTGTCATGTGACAGTAAAAACAAAGCCTAAAATAGGTTTTAGTGGTAATCACAGTTTTTGGAGCTGCTCAGGGCGAGAAGTGACTTGAGGCACACTGAAACAGACAGAAACGGGAAGCAGCTTTTCTTTCGGGACTACCTCAAAGCAGGAGCTGTCTGTCATAATTTCCCAAGGCCGAAAGAACCGTTGAAGCATGGTTCTGTCAGCAAAAATTCCCTTTGTGAATTTTGGACAGAAAAAAAAACAGTGATTTTTTTTTGAGTCGCTTAGCTAGCAAAGATTATTACATGGCTTGTGCAATTATTTAATTTATTACATAATGCAATTTTATATTATTTTTAAATGATAAATCTTTCTAAATATAAATTATTATGTTTATTTTTATAATTATTTACATTAAATTCTTTATATTTAAACCAATTAATATGTGTAACACTTGCTATAAATACAGTTGAATTCAGAATTATTAGCCCCATGTTTTTTCCCCCCAATTTCTGTTTAACAGAGAGATTTTTTAAACACATTTCTAAACATAATAGTTTTTGATAACTGTTTGTTCTACAGACGGTAAAAAAATATATAGCTTAAAGGGGCTAATAATTTTGACCTTAAAATGTTTTTTAACTTAACTCATTTTATTCTAGCTGAAATAAAACAAATAAAACTTTTTCCAGAATAACAAATATTATCAGACATACAATGAAAATTTCCTTGCTTTGCTGAGCATCATTTGTGAAATATTTAAAAAAGAAAAAAAAATTCAAAGAGGGCTAATAATGCTGACTTGTACTGAATCTGCTGCATAATGCTTAAGCTATATATATATTGAACATTTTATGCATGCATGAAACAGATTTTATACTATACAAAGCATACTGTGAGATTATTAAATCACTAAATGTAGTGCTCAAGTATAATGAGATGCAATAATTCATTTAATTGTTTTAAAAGACCTTATAACAAAAAATTACTAAAAATGCCTCTTATTGCAGGAATATATAATTTTATAATATTATAATTTTCATGCAAAGATGAAGAGATCACATGACCTCGGTGTAGCATTGAAAGATCTACTGTTAAATGTTTCACACACTATTAATAAAAAATAACATGCAGCATATTGATTTTTCCAATGAAATGCAATACAATTTGAAAATATATTTTCTTATGTTATCGTTTGAACACATTGTTTTAAAATGCATTATACTCATAACTGAAATTTCTATATTTACAAAAGAAATAGAATTGGAAATGCAGACTGAGGTCACATGATCGGATATTACAGTGCTCAACATAGAGTACACCCTATTTTGAAAATTAATATTTTTATCCATTTCTCAGTGAATATAGGTAATGTATTTAGGTGCATTTAAACAAAACTTAATTTAACAGTTATATTCAATATATAATTAATATTTTAGTCACCAAAATGTAGAACTTGAAAGATAATGCAATTAAATTTAAGCAAAATATTGTAAAAAAAAAAAAAAATTGTGTTTTTGCTTCTCTTGATTTTTTTTCTTCTTTTATAAATTTGTATTTAATATTTTTCTATAACTTATACATTTAGATGTACTAGTTTTTGGACTGTTATCAAAAGTTATTTTGTTAGACAAGCTCCAGATTTAGCTTCAGTACTGACTAATCTAATGTATGTGCACAAATGTAATATTGTAAAGCTTCCTATTAAAAAACAGGAATTTAAAAGAGAGATTTGTGAGGGGTGTACTTATATATGCTGAGCACTGTATATGAGTAGAAAAGGTCTAATTCAGAAATCCTGCTCATGACATTTGAAACTGTAGAAATTGTTTTGTTTGTGTGTAATATAAGCAAAAGTTTCTGCTTCGTTTGTTTTTGATTGTTTAAGTTTTATTTTTTATTTATTTTTTTTTTTGCTTTGATTGATTTGGATCTTTGTGTATGTAAACCAAAACCATTAGTAGTCTGATCTCAATTTATTATATATTTATAAATATATGAATACATTTAAATATATTTAGATATTTTTTATATATTTATTTACATTTGGCTATATCATTTGTGTGTGTGTTTATATACAAATTCGTTCATTCATTTTCTTTTTGGCTTAGTCCCTTTATTAATCTGGGGTCGCCACAGCTAAATGAACTGCAAACCTACCCACTGCGCCACCGCGACACCTATATATCTTTGGTGTGTGTGTGTGTGTGTGTGTGTGTGTGTGTGTGTGTGTGTGTGTGTGTGTGTGTGTGTGTGTGTGTGTGTATATATGTTCTCATATGTTTCACATTTAGTTTGGTCTGTTTTTTTTTTATTTATTTTTTTTAGGACCCATGTATTTTTATTACATTTTTTTCATCGTTTATTTGGTCTGGATCACTTTGATATATAGGCTTAAACTATTACTTTGTTTGATCTGTTTCTTCACTTTTTGTTTAGTCTGGATGTCCTGCATAACCCATAGACCCGAACTACCATTGATTTGTTTTTGAATTTGTTTCTTCATTTAGTTTGGTCTGAAGGTTTTGTATATAAAATTGTATTTTCATTTTGTATATTTTGCAAAATATAGGCCCAAACTACATTTATTTAGTTATATATTTTCATCTATTGTCTGGTCTGGGTTTTTTGCATGAGCTCAGAACATTATTGGGTGTTGGTCAGGATCTTTCATATACAGTATATAAGGCTAAGCTACTTTTCACTTCTTTTTTTGTTTATTTTTCTTTTCCACATTTTGTTTGCTTTGCATCTTAATGAATATCTTTAAACCAGTCAAAATTTGACTCTCAGTGAACACATGAATAAACCGTACACCTTCACTGCAATGCAGGTCTCTTTAGATAAAAACTACCTGCCAAATTTCATAAATATTAACCCAAGCACTTCTCTAATATTCCATCCAATGAAAACAAGAAGCCAACTAATATGCCACAAACCGAAGAAACAGTGTATCTGTGTGTGTGTCAAACAGACGAGCGATACCTAGCTCTGGTTGGAGTGTGTATTATTAGGTTTGGGAAGAGGAACATATGTAGAGGAGCCTGAGGGGACGCTTGATCCCGTGGCGCCGCTCCTCTTCTGCCCCCAAATGGAAGCACAAATTGAGTTGGTAGGTCTGCGTAAATTGAATTTAGCGAGGGAGCCCCTGCCATTACCAGCCCCACACTGAGTTTAGGGTCATCTGTTTTACTTGCCAAATTGATTTTTACATTTTGGCCCTTGTCCTCTTCCATCCCTTCCTAGTTTCCTCTCTCTCCCACTCCTTTTTATCTGAGCCAATGTTTACAGTCATGTATGATGGTGAGGGTTTGTATGAACATGGCGGTTTGCATCAGTCATGAAGTGTGTTTGGCCATTTTTTTGCTTTGGAAACACGAGTGTGCATCAGTTTATGTATCTTACATCGTTTGTCTGTGTTGTGTTCATAAATTAGTCTGCAAATGATTCACAGATGTAAGGATCTGTGTTTATAAAGCTTGTCTTCACATCTGTATTGTGAATGAACATGTCCTCAACCTTTATGAGGTTACTCTCTGTGTGTGTGTGTGTCGTCGCTGTAGAACAGTAGAAGTTGTGCTCTTCACTCCCTGCGATGATAGCAGCATTGTAGCAATTAATTAAACAAAATTAATTACCCTCCTTATCATGCGAGTACACATTCACGCAAAGCACTCTCTCCATCTTTCTCTAATTCACTCACACACACACTTATATTCAGTCACACGCCTGCTGTTTCTCGTTCTTTATCTTTCCTAAATACTTTTTCAGTAATATGTACAGGGGAAACTGGCCCAAAAGTTTCTTGGGATATCTCATTTATATTTAATTGAGGTATTTAGCATACTTTTAGATTAAAATTTCTTACATTTCTTTGGAGAATCTTGGACTCCATTGTGACATGAGACTAGTGTTGTTTTGTCTTTACTGATAATAATTTTAGCCTCCATTTTCACTGTAGTTTTTGTTAAAGTTTAGTCAGGGGCGGATTTAACCTGTAAGCAAGGTAAGCGGCTGCTTAGGGCCCCAGCGACCTTCTTGCTGTGAGGTGATTGTGCTACCCACTGCACCACCGTAATATCTTTATTATACCAATAATATGTTTATTATTTTAGTTGTAAATTCTGTTTAGGAAACCTTATCATTTAAAATGAAGAGATTACAATCAATTTAAAATGTTGAAAAGAAGATTGAGAGATTGCAAAGAAGAGCAATATAAATAAATATTATATAGGAAAGGAATTAAAGTAGAATGTGTGCATTTCAGGACTTGGGCTGAAATTGCTTATAGGGCCCAAAAATCACTAAATCCGCCCCGGAGTTTAGTTAGTTTATACATACGGTAATTGTTTGTAAGTGTAAGTAAGGGATTTATTTAAAAGTTCTTTATAATTTTTTGTAAGTTTACTACTTAGTTTTTGTTTTTTAGTACTTCAGTTTAAACAAAGTTAAATACTGTTTGAAATTATATATATATATATATATATATATATATATATATATATATATATATATATATATATATATATATATATATATATATATATATATATATATATATATACAGTTGAAGTAGAAATTATTAGCCCCCCTGTTTATTTTCCCCCAATTTCTGTTTAACAGAGAGATTTTTAAAACATTTCTAAACATAATAGTTTAGAAAGTTTAGAATAACTGATTTTTTATAACTAATTTATTTTATCTTTGCCATGATGACAGTAAATAATATTTTACTAGATATTTTCAAGACACTTCTATACAGCTTAAAATGATATTTAAAGGCTTAACTAGGTTCATTAGGTTAACTAGGCAGTTTAGGAAAATTAGGCAAGTTATTGTTAAACAGTGGTTTGTTTTGTAGACTATCGAAAAAAATTTGCTTAAAGAGGCTAATAATTTTGATCTTAAAATGGCTCATAAAAAAATCAAAAACTGCTTTTATTCTAGCCAAAATAAAACAAATAAGACTTTCTCCAGAAAAAAAAAAATATTATTTGACTTACTGTGAAAATTTCCTTGCTCTGTTAAACATCATTTTGGAAATATTTAAAAAAGAAAGAAAAATTCAAAGGGTGGCTAATAATTCTGATTTCATCTGTATAAATATATATATATGTATATTTAATTAACTACTGGTATACTATTGTTTTTTTTTTTTAAGTGTACTATAGAATTTTTATATATTTTGTAATAGGTGGTGCGGTGGCACAGTGGTCACTGGTTCGAGCCCCAGCTGGATCATTTGGCATTTCTGTGAGGAGTTTGCATGTTCTCCCCATGTTGGCGTGGGTTTCCTCTGGGTGCTCCGGTTTCCCTAACAGTCCAAAGACATGCGCCATAACTGAATTGGGCAAGCTAAATTGTCAGTTGTGTATGTGTGTGAATGAGAGTGTAAGGGTGTTTCCCAGTGATGGGTTACAGCTGGAAGGGCATCCGCTCCATAAAACACATGCTGGATAAGTTGGCGGTTCATTCCGCTGTGGCGACTCTTGATGAAAAAAGGACTAAGCTAAGAAAAAAATGAATGAATGAATGAATGAATTAATATTTTGTAATTCATGTTTTTTTGTCATTAACCCTGTTTGAGACCATGTTGAGATCTCATTTTACGCTCTCTGAGATGTCTTTTGAAGAATCAGCCGGTCTTCATTTGCTCTTGCTGCTAGAATTGAGATGCTAAAGAGATTCCGCTGTCCCACAGCTTCACCCTTTGATTTCCCATCATCTTTAATCTTTTTAAACTATTTATTTAAATAATGAAAAGTAGTTGTGGCGTGTGTCGTGTCACAGGGAAGACAGATGATGCTGGTTTGGTGCCAGTGTGTCAGACGTGGGTGTGATCAAGTGTAGGAGCAGGACGTCACACTATTAAACCCTCTTACACTGACATCCCATCACACTTTGCCTTTTTACCTGTCTCATATCATTTCTCTTCACAGATATGCACTTAGTTGCACTTATTCCCCTCAAGATTTGACACTTTTTTCAGATTTCATAAAAAAGACTTCCTAAATTCACCTTTTAGTGTTTCTATTGACTCAGTGTATCAATATGTGTCTGTAGATGTGAATTACTATACTTTTCAAACACAGCAACACTTTCATACACCAGTCTTTGCAGTTTTACACATAGCTATATTCATTATTCATATCTATATTCCATATTTTTTACAGTGGGATTTGTTCAAACATAATTTACTTTATTATGAACAACATTCTACTCTTTAAAAATTGGGAAAATTGATTTATGTATGGTTGCTCGCAGTATTTTCTGAATTAAGTAGCGTTAAAAAGATTCCCAAAACCCCTTTATTAAAAAAAGTTGACGTTCATATGTTAAAATAAAATGTGCTAGAACTCAATTTTGATCATGAATTCTGAATCGGACACAATGTTGAGATTTTTGTGCTAGAAATGTATGCAAATTAGTGCATGTTTAATTAAATAATGCCTCGTTTGCACATTTAATATTTTTTTACTTTTTATTTAAGATTTTTCAATATATTGTTTTCAGAACAACCCCTTCCCCAACAATTTAATCCCTTACAGATGAGGGAATACATAAAAAAATTATATTATAAAAACAAATTGTGAAATAAATAAACAAATAGAATTAAAATCAATGAATAAAAAGTACTGAAATAGCAATCATAATTACTTTTCAGGGGATGCATTTGTACATCAAGTTACATTGTGTTTCATTGTAATTACTTTTACTGACATTGGTGATAGGTTAAGTAACTTCTAAATATACATATCTAAATATATTATCATACTTTTCCACCTCTTCAGATAAATATTAGTCTTCATTTGTAGACATGCAGTCATTTTTTTTCCATTACATAGACCTGTTTAAGTCTCTGAATCCACTGAAGCACCTTTGGAAAACCTTCTTCTATCCAATGTACTGTTGTCATTTTTTTGTAACCGGTAATAATATTCTTAGGACAAATCTTGTTTCTTCATTAAACATTTTTTTGGACAGGGCACCCGTAAGCATACAATTGGATTGAGGGGTATTTCTATTTAATATCTTATCTATTTTTTTAAACATTTTTCCAATATTCTTGAGTCTTAAGACAGTCCCAAAAAATTGGGGTATGATCTCCAATTTTACCACATTTTCTCCAACACAAAGCAACAGATGTAGAAATTACATATGTAGAAACTAGGATAGGAGTAATAAAGTGCCTTATTTTTACCTTGCAATCTGATTTTTTCCATAATTGACTATTAATTCCTTTATGACATCCCCCAAATAACTCAATCCAGACCTCATTCTCAATCATGGTATTTAGTTAGTTCCCATTTTCCTTTAACATGATCTGTATTTTGTGTTAGTTACTAATCTTTTATATAAATGGGGGACGTGTTTTTAGCTGGAGTGTTTTCTTCTGCAATATTTATAAAGTATTCTTATATTTTATTTAGTTTTTGCATGACTAGAGCTTTTTCTTTATCGTTTGCACATTTAAGCAACATTTAAAAAACTTTTGCAAAATATATAATTTTCCATATTCACCAGAATTTTGCCTTTAAAGAGAAATAAGTTGCCAGTTGTAGTCATTGCGAGTGTGTGTCTCTCTGTGTATTGCATATGTGTCGTTGTATGTGGTTGTGTTTTTTTGTTTGTGTGTGAATGTGTGTTGTGTGTCATTCTCTCTCTCTCTCTCTCTCTCTCTCTCTTTCTCTCTCTCTCTCTCTCTCTCTCTCTCTCTCTCTCAGTGTTGAGTGTGAATATGTGTGTGTGTGTGTGTCTCTGTGTTGTATGTGTGTCCCATAGTCCCGCTGTGTCCAATAGAGGGGTGTTTTGGTGCGTCTGGTGATCAGGATGGGGGTTTGTGGCCTGCGGGTTTGGGCCCCTCTGGTGTCTTGAAGCGGGTTGTGAGTGAGATTGATGAGGGTCGGGACCCCCGTCTCCCCCCTCCTGCCCCAGCATGTCCCCCCCGAGGGCAGAAAGTGCCTGTTCACCCTGCCAGAGCCTTCGCGAACACGGGGCAAACCCAGCTGCGCCCCTCCACTCACAGTCCTGCTCTCTTCTCTCTTTCCATCGCCGCTTCTAATTCTTTTATTGCTCGCTCTGTCCATCTGCTTTCTTGCTCTTTACTTTTCATTCAATCAGGTTCCTGGCAGTTCAAAGGCTTAGAAAGGATGTGCAGTTCTCTTTTTTTCTCTTTCTCATAGTTTGACAGCAGTAGATAGAATGAAAGTAAGAGGGAGAGAAACAAACAGACCCACATAGATTCAGATGCTGATTTGTTTCAGGAGATCTGATGCAACACAAGTGTGAAAGATGCAACTAGATGTTACTGAAGGTACTGTGGTGCTGAATCATAGCTACAAGTGAAACAAACATGGCAAAAAATATATATATTTTTTTTACTTTTGAAGCAATAACTGATATCCCAGGGAGAAAAGGACGATATATTTTTATTTTACTGCGCAAAAATGAACTTTTTATTTATTTATGGATGCATATTTAATTATATAGGATATAATGTTTATGTTTATGTAGCAGTAAATAGTGAAAACTGATATTTAACATCCACTCTGTAAACTGTTCCACACTTTTACAAGGATTGTTCACCCAAAAATAAACATTTACTCACCATTTTACGCAGCATCAAGTAGTTTTTATTATTTTCCATTTTCTGTTAAAGAAGACATTCTGTAGAATATTTTGAAACCAGCTATTCACATCTGTACAAAAAAACAAGCGAACAAATACTTTGAAAGTCAATGGCTTTCAGTTTCCAATATCAGGTTGTTTGCGGGGTCCTAAAAAGTATTAAAAGTTCATTCATTCATTTTCTTGTCGGCCTAGTCCCTTTATTAATCCGGGGTTGCCACAGTGGAATGAACCGCCAACTTATCCAGCATGTTTTTTATTTACGCAGTGGATGCCCTTCCAGCCGCAACCCATCTCTGGGAAACATCCACACACACACTCATACACTACGGACAATTTTAGATTACCCGATTCACCTGTACCGCATGTCTCTGGACTGTGGGGGAAACTGGAGCACCTGGAGGAAACCCACGCGAATGCAGGGAGAACATGCAAACTCCACACAGAAACGCCAACTGAGCCGAGGTTCGAACCAGTGACCCAGCAACCTTCTTGCTGTGAGGCGACAGAACAACCTACTGCGCCACTGCATCGCCCCACAGTATTAAAAGTTGATAAATCAATTTAGAGAAACTTAAGACCCTTAAAAAGTCTTAATGCGGTTACAAGGTGTTAAATGTTGCATCATTTTTGATTATACAGTTGTATAATTATTGTTGTTTGCTAAAGTTTGAAATTTTGGGATGGTGTATAGTTTATGAATAGAAAAAATCTTGCTATACTTGATGTCACACTGCTTTGTTTACTGCAGTAACGAAGGCAGCACTATTATTTCTGCTGTTCTATAGGCTACAAACATAGTTCAAACATAGTTTGTTTGATTATATACAACATTTTATTCTTTAAAAATTGGGAAAATTGATTTATGTATGGTTTGCTTGCAATGTTTTCTGAATTAAGGAGTGATAAAAGATTCTCAAAACCCCTTTAGTTAACAAATCTTTACATTAATATGTTTAAAAAATGTGCTATATTTTTTTTAAACTTAACTTTGATCATGAATTCTGAATCCTAAACAAAATGTTAAGATTTTTGTGCTGGAAATGTATGCAAATTAGTGATTGTTTAATTAAATAAGTCTAATTAAATAAATAAGCCTCATTTGCACATTTAAAAGACCTTGTAGGAAACTTTTGCGATATATATATATATATATATATATATATATATATATATATATATATATATATATATATATATATATATATATATAATTTTCAAAATTTAATGTAATCAATCAAGTGGTAAATATTGTTATAAGAATGAGTTAATCTTACCATATTCTCCAGAGTTTTGCTTTTATTTAACTTTTCATTCATTTATTTATTTATTTATGAAAAGAGCATAAAAAGAGACCAAAAAACGTTTGAACGCAGGCGCCATCATTAGCAGCAGGCTAGCGCAAAAAAAAAAAAAAAAAGGGGTAAAATTAATTTCCATATTTTAAAGACATGGCATGGAAAAAGGTGACACGGTGGCGCAGCAGGTAGCACATTCGCCTCACAGCAAGAAGGTTACGTATTTGAGCCTCGGATGGGTTCTGTGTGGACTTTGCATGTTCTCCCCATGTTGGCTTGGATTTCCTCCGGGTCTAAAGACGTGGTACAGGTGTATTGAGTAGGCTAAATTATTCTTAGTGTATGTGTGTAAATGAGTGTGTACGGATGTTTCCCAGAGATGGGTTGTGACTGGAAGGGTATCCACTGCGTAAAAGCGTGCTGGATAAGTTGGCGGTACATTCTGCTGTGGTGACCCCAAATTAATAAAAGAAACAAGCCGAAAAGAAAATGAATGAATGAATGAATGGCATGGAAAAATGTAATTTAATTGTTTCTGGTATGGTCTGATACCCACTTTATATTGTATCTCAGGCAGGCAGTTTTTTTTTTTAAGAAATCAGATCTTTTTAGTTAATTTTTAGTTAGTTGAACATCATACAATTATATTGTCCCACCAAAAAACTTAAGAATTGAGTTTGAACAGTTTGAATAAGCAGCAATATTATTTTTTTAGTTTGCTAGTAGGGAAAAAAAGAAAGTCTCGACCCTTACTTAAATACGTTAACATGGCAAAATAAAAGGCTCAGCATGTTCTGGTTCACACAGACTTTAATATGCAGTGTTTTTTTCCCACAAATTAAACAAATTTTGACCGAGTACTTAAAATTGTTAGGGCATCTGCCGCATAAATCATATGCCAGAGTAATTGACGGTTCATTCCGTTGTCGTAACCCAAATAAATCAGGAACTAAGCCTTATTTGCCTTATTTGTATTTAAAAACAAATGTGCACAGTTTACCCCATGTAATTCATTTTATAATTCGAGTTGTTTTTCGGATATCTGACTAATGCTGAATCATAAAGTGAACAGATCTCAGGTCAAATGCATCTAACAGAACAGCTTCAAAATGAAGTATGGCTGGAAAGTAAGAGAACTTTCCATGCAGACTATTTTCAGAAGTCCTTTGCCAATGCATAAATCTCAGCTTTTGATTATTTTAAGCATTCCTCGGCGCGCCATTCACACTAAATGGTGTGAGTTACATTCCTGCGTTTTGGAGGGGGGAAAAAGGGCCCCAGAAGGGCTTCTTCCATTACTTCTCATTAACTGCGGCCCCTGTGGCTGTTGATGTTACATTTCGCTTGATTAAGCGTTTGTCATTTACACTTTCATCAAGCATCTCTGTCAGCCTGCGATTCTGTTACAGTGTGAACATGTGGGTTGTCGTCAGTTTGCGTTTTTCGTGATGAATGACTTTTATCAAGTGACCGATCCAAACAGGCTCAGTTCAGCCGTGACCGTCTCTGTAAAATGTTATGAGTTGTTGTGACAGTTATCGTGTCGTGTTTGTGATTTTATTGCATAGAGGCAATGAAAGTCAGTAACTCGAAATCAACCTGACAAGCTGAGTTTTAGCAGATGAAGTTTGGGTGTTGAGCTGAAATGTCAGTTAAAAGCTGCTGAATGGCAGGTTTACCGTTTATGTACTCTTGTCCAGAACTTTGGCATGACATGAATATACTGGAAGGCCCCTTTTGTTTCTGTTTTTAAAGGTTGTTTTAGATTATTATTATTATTATTTTACAATAGTTCATTTATTCATTCAGCTTAGTCCCTTTATTTATCAGGGGTCGCCACAGCGGAATGCACCACCAACTTATCCAGCATATGTTTTACATAGCAAATGCCCTTCCATCTGCAACCCAGTACTGGGAAACATCCATACACACTCATTCAGACAAATACACTATGGCCAATTTAGTTAACTCAATTCACTTATAGCGCATGTCTTTGGACTGTGAGAGAAACCGGAGCACCCGTAGGAAAACCATGCCAACACAGGGTGAACATGCAAACTCCACAACTGACCCAGCCAGGACTCGAACTAGTGAGCTTCTTGCTTTAAGGCAACTGTGCTAACCACTGAGCCACAAATATAATTATTGGTATGATTCATGATTTTCAAAGTTTATTTTGTTAAGTTTTCATTTGGTTTTTGTGTTGTTGTTTTTTTAGATTTTAAATTATTTTAAAATAAAGTACAGGTCTTGGCTCTAGGTATGATTGACTTTTTTATATTTTGTGGCATTTTGGATTCGTTTTATTTTTAATTTTCGAATTAAATGTAATTAATTTTGGGCAGTGCTGTGGTGCAGTGATTAGTGCTGTTGCCTCATAGCAAAAAGGTCACTGGTTTGAGCCCCGGCTGGGTCAGTTGACATTTCTATGTGGAGTTTGCATGTTCTCCACATGTTGACGTGGGTTTCCTCTAGGTGCTCCGGGTTCCCCTATAGTCCAAAGAACATGTGGTATAGGTGAATTGGGTAAGTTAAAATTGGCCATCGTTCATGTGTGTGAATGAGAGTATGGTTGTTTCCCAGTGATAGGTTGCAGCTGGAAGAGCATCCGCTGCGTAAAACATATGCTGGATAAGTTGACGGTTTATTCCGCTGTGGCGACCCCCGAAAAGAAAGTGAATAATGAATTAAATAATTTAACATTTTAACACACAAACACATATATATATATATATATATATATATATATATATATATATATATATATATATATATATATATATATATATATATATATATATATACACAATAGATTTTTGAAAATAATGATTTTTTTTTGTAATAACTGTTAAGATTAAATATGTTGGAATTTCATAAAATTCCTTTTACAGCATCGATGTTGTAACGTAATTAAAATGCATTCAGTTAAATAGACCATCAGGATCAGCAGGCTAATGTAAAAACTCCATTGAATATACTGGGGGAAATACTGAATAGACTGTGGGGGAAACTGCAGCACCTGAAGGAAACCCACACAAACACGGGATGAACATGCAAACTCCACACAGAAATGCCAACTGGCCCAGCCGGTACTCGAACTAGCAACCATCTTGCTGTGAGGCGACTAACCACTGAGCCACCAAGCCACCTAGTTTTACATTTTAATAATTATATTTTTATATTTAAAAAAAAAATTGCTTGGAAATTTGGCAATTTGTAAATGGTAATTTTACAAATGTAATGATAGTAATGATTTTTATATTTAAAAATTATATAAACAACATCTTAGAAGATATATCAGTGTGATGTCTTATTTACCATGGCAACTGTTTGAACAACAGCTTTGAACACAGACAGAGTCAGTGCCATATTTTCTGGCCAGATGACTGTATGATGCCGTTGTAAGAACCACACGTGATCGCTCCCTCCAAACCCTTGTTTTGTATTTCCCAACAAGTCTTGATTAGTTAGACTGAGTTAATTGCTGGTGGATGAATGTTGTGTGTTACAGCGACAGATTCCAGCTTCTCCCGGTGCTTCCCCACTGCTGGAGTCGAGCAGCAGAGCCTCGTGCTAATTCTTCATTGTGTGTCAGTGAGCAAATGAAAGAGCTGCTTGTAATACCCCTTAAAGAGGCTTTTTATCTGTCCGCGACTCCCGAGTGCTCTCTGTCTTTCTTGCACTTTGTCTTTCTGACATTTTTTTCTCCCTCTCTCCTTCCATTTCAGACAGCTTTGCACAGTTTGTCTTTAGATAAAATGAAATGACTTGCTGCGGACGCTGTCAGACTCAGAAGAACATCTGTCCTGCCTGGAGATCCTGATTTCTGACCCCTGCCTGGTAAGATACACACTAACACACAAACACACACACACACATTCATACATTTATCTTTATGGGGACTTCCCACACAATGATTTTTTATTTTTGACAGACTATATATTCTAAAATGTAAATGTAAATCTCCCTACTCCTAAACAGGAAACAATATGTCTTATTACATTTTAGAATTACTTATATTCGGTGTGGTTTATAAGCCATTTTCCTCATGTGGACCAAAACATGTCACCACAAAGTGCAAATTTAATTTACTGGTAGTGCTACACTTATGAGGAGATTTGGTCCCCACAATGTATGAAATACAAGACACACACACACACACACGCTAACATTCATTTATTCCTTTTCTTTTAGCTTAGTCCCTTTGTTAATCAGGGGTCACCACAGCGAATTGAACCGCCAACTTATCCAGCATATGTTTTATGCAGCGGATGCCCTTCCAGCTGCAACCCATCTCTGGGAAACACCCATACACCCTCATTCACGCACATACAATATGGCCAATTTAGCTTACCTAATTCACCTATAGCGCATGTCTTTGGCCTTGTGGGGGAAACCGAAGCAACCGGGGGAAACCCACGCCAACATGTGGAGAACATGCAAACTCAACACAGAAATGCCAACTGACCCAGTCAAGGTTTGAACCAGCCACCTGCTGTGAGGTGACAGCGCTACTCATTGCGCCACTGCACCGTCACACACCAACACATTAAACATAATTGTAATAACAATAAATAAAACAAAGTGTAACAATTTACAATGCTATTGGTCAGTTTTTATGTCCGTCTGTGAGTTTTTCAAGTAATTAACCAATGAAAACTACTTATGAGGACCCTTAAACTCTATTACCCTTTTAATAGTCGTTCCACCTTAAAAATAATGTATAGTTTGTCCAGATAAGTTTAGAAAAAAATTGTTTTATTAAATATATCTACTGAAAATGTCCCTCTTGTGGGCAAGTGACAGTTAAAGAGTTACACGTCATAGCTCCGCCCCTCCTCCATTTTGAATGTCTCGTCGAGCACGTTGGATCATACCTGAGAGATCTCAATATGAGGGTAAATTATGAGTTGGTTGTTTGAATATGTTTTGTCTGTTATTGCTTGTGTTTTTGAATTTGAGGGAGGGAAACGATGGTCTTAATCAAGCATTTGCCATTTAGTCTTATAATTGTTTATAACTTGAATTTTTGGCCAAATGTGTTTGAGGATAGAAAAAAATTTGAGCCTGCACATATCTACAGACAATATAACAATAATATCAATATGATAATATCATCTATCATCTAGATCTATTTTGATTGTCAAAGCCATATAATCAGGGGCTTCATGATTAAAAAAACCCTGCAATATGGAGTTTTTCATTGTGTTATAGAAATGCATAAATTTTCTTTAGGTTACTTGAATTGGTATATGAACATGGACTTTTAATTTCAGTCAGCCAGCCCCAGGCTTCCGGTGAATTGCCATCCCATACAAAATCAATGCGTTTAAGATCTGATTTCTTTAAAAAAAAAAAACAGTGCTCTTCAATGCCTGGCTGAGATCCGATACAAAGTGGGTATCAGACCAAACAAGAAGCACTGCGTTAAATTATATTTTTTTGTGCCATGTCTTTAAAATATGGAAATAAATTTTACCTGCTGCTAATGATGGTGCCTGCATTTAAATAATATTTAGTATCTTTTTACGCTTTGACAACCTAATGGATGCTTAAGTCTATTTAATTGATTATATTTGAATTGCATTACAACATCAATGCTGTAAGAGGAACCTTATGAAATGCAAAACAGACACATAAATCTTTCACCGGAAGTTCACAATTGGCTGAAAAACATTAGCTGTGCATATTGCCCCTTATTGTTTGTAGAGTAAGTGAGCCATTTATATTGTTGTTATTATTATTTATTATCATTGCTATTAATAATTAATCCTTTAATTTAATCTTAATCCTTTTATTTTATTATTTTTTTATTATTATTATAATTTTTTTATACAAAACACTGTATGCCACAAGTCAATTTATGTTGACTTAGTATGATTATAAATGAAAAATTTTGGTACTTTTATGACAGAAAAAACAACATTAATGTATAACATTTTTCTTTTCAATTAACATTTTATCAGCCTGATAAGTGTCTTGAACTGGGATTTAATTGAATGGATTGACAATAAAGCACCTCAAAAGCCAACTATTAATTTATTCATGAAGATGAAATTACTGAACCTAAACATCGACTGATAAATGTGTATGTATACAAACACAATTATAACAGAAACTGAAAACTGCTTTCAAACCATCCCAATAAACTGCTGCCTTGTGACTCAGCGAAAGTCCTATAAATCCACCACATCCACGAAACATTCGCTTCTTAAACAGCCGCTTAATAAAACCGAACATCAATAACTTTTAAATATTTATCTGATTAAAATAACATGCAAAATTACAAACTCGGATGAGTCTCAATGCATCAATGAAGCATCTCTTCAAACATCAATGGCGCAAATCTTAATATGATTAAAAGAACATTATCATGACAAAAACATCAATTTGTCAAAATAAGGCCATCAATACTTTGGGCAAAAATATCAATGGCTTAAATACAAAGACAGATTACAGGCCACCAATCTTGCCATTGTTTCCAGACTTAGAAAAAAAACCATCAGTTCTTCAATATTACGTTATTTTACATACAATTACAGAGCCAATGCACACATTTTTAGTCAGTATATTCCACACAAATGCAATATCCAAAAGGCAATTTTCACATAAGATATTGCTTTCTTTTCAACACGTGTTTGCTAAAGCCACATTAATATCTCAGTTGGATAAATTTGGAATAAACAGACAGAATATCACTCTTTTTTTTTCTCGTCATGCACGCTCACAGACGTCCGCACACACTCTGATGCAGTGTTTTTTTGTGTGTCTCTGCAGGAGGAGAGCGGCGCTGTGTGCTGTAGAGGGGAGATAATGGCCTCTGGCTCCTCAATCTCTCGCTGTAATGTGTTTCTGACGCCAGCGAGTGCCTGCGGCCCCTTGGGAGGCACAGGGACGACATCATGATGGAGTGTCAGGTGCTTCTGTCTATGTGTGTGTGTGTGTGTGTGTGTGTGTGTGTCAGTATGCATATCAAACAGCTCCATAATGATATCTGTTTTCCTGCCAGCCGCTCTAGACTTTAGGGACCACCTTTGCTTTCTCTGTATTCCAGTTGCATGCCAATGTGTAGGTGCCCAAGTGTACACATACAGTCTAGTCTGTTTCATTGATCGCTGTTGTTTTTTTGTTACCGTTTGGGCACCAGTCGGAGTGGCATGGTGATGGTAACCATGGTAACTGGTGCACTGACCAGCGGCGCCATGGTTGGTTATAATCACCACCAGCGCCACACTTGAGGACATGAGCAGTGTTAAAGGGTTAGTGGAGCCGCTGATGGTTTTCATGTGACAGGAGTGAGTAGCGGTTGAATCGGGACAGCTTTATAAATGTGGGTGGTAAGTTTTTTTTTGTATGTAGAGGGGAGGATTTTGGGGAGGGAGAAAAGGATTTGTTTAGAATGTGTTGCAAGTCGTGAACCTGCATCTCCCACATGATACTTTCCCAGTTTTTTTTTGTGGGCTGTATTTCCCCCCCTCCTCCAACAGATTAGAATGTAAAACAACTTTATTATTAGTGTATTACATTAATTCATATAATTATTATTTAACATACTATTATTAATATACGCTCACGTTATTAGGTACTCCAGTCCAACTGCCCATTAACGCACATTTCTAATCAGTCAATCACATGGCAGCAAATTAATGCGTTTAGGCATGTAGACATGGTCAGTATGATCTGCTGCAGTTCAAACCGAGTATGAGAATGAGGAAGAAAGATGATTTAAGTGACTTTGAATGTGGCATGGTTGTTGATGCCAGACGGGCTGGTCTGAGTATTTCAGAAACTGCTGATCTACTGGGAACAACCATCTCTAGGGTTTACAGAGAATGGTCCAAAAAAGTGAGAATATCCAGTGAGTGGCAGTTCAGTGGGCACAAATGCCTTGTAGATGCCACAGGTCAGAGGAGAATGGCCAGACTGGTTTGAGCTGATAGAAAGGCAACAGTAACTCAAATAACCACTTGTTATAATCGAAGTCTGCAGAAGAGCATCTCTGAACACACCACATGTCTGACCTTGAGGTGGATGGGCTACAGCAGCAGAAGACCTTACCGGGTGCCACTCCTGTCAGCCAAGAGCAGGAAACTGAGGCTACAATTCACACAGGCTCACCAAAATGGGACAATAGAAGATTGGAAAAATGTTGCCTGGTCTGATGAGTCTCGATTTCTGCTGTGACATTCAGATGATAGGGTCAGAATTTGGCATTAACAACATGAAAGCATGGATCTATCCTGCCCTGTGTCAATGGTTCAGGCTGGTGATGATGGTGTAATGGTGTGGGGGATATTTTCTTGGCATACTTTGGCCCCATTAGTACCATTTGAGCATTATGTCTATGCCACAGCCTACCTTAGTATTGTTACTGACCATGTCCAACCCTTTATGACCACAGTATACCCATCTTCTGATTGCCACTTCCAGCAGGATAATGTGAGCACCTTTGGGATATGGTGGAATGGGAGATTTGCAATATTCCTTCATTCATTTTCCTTTCGGCTTAGTCCCTTTATTAATCTGGGGTCGCCACAGCAGAATGAACCACCAACTTATCCAGCATATGTTTTATGCAGCGCATGCTCTTCCAGCTGCAACCCATCTCTGGGAAACATCCATAAACACTAAATCACACACATACACTACAGACAATTAAGCTTACCCAGCGCATGTCTTTGGACTGTGGGGGAAACCGGAGCACCTGGAGGAAACCCACGCGAACATGGGGAGACCATGCAAACTCCACACAGAAACGCCAACTGACCCAGCCGGGGCTCGAACCGGCAACCTTCTTGCTGTGAGGCGATTGTGCTACCCACTGTGCCATATATAATAATATATGCATGTTGCATATGCAGCTGTTCATTGAAATTAAATGTACATTTTTAATATTTATTCTATGATTATAGAAATTACAGATATTTATCTTCATTTCTTAAATATTTTAATTGCTTTAATGTTGTTAATTAGTCATAGTTTTTTAAATATTTTTTATTTGTTCATTATTTTGTCTTCAGTTTACATTTTTACTTCATGAAAATGAGAAATAGTCCCACGAAAGCAAGCTAAAATAGTTTTGAATGCCCCTTTTGATGCCATTCTTTGTCTTTCCAAAATGACCACCAGTGCTCCACAATTCAACAGCAACTTCCCCATGGCTCCATTTAAAAATACATGGTTTTCGTCTTTGGTCAATGCTCAAAACAGGAAAAAGTTGGCATAAAATCATCCACGATGTAGCGTCTCTCTCTCCCTCCCTCATTCTCTCTCCCTCTGTGTGTGTGTCAAGAGAGAGTAGTTTACAGCCACAGGGTCAATCTCTGTGAACAGCGAACAGAAAGGGAACCCCTCACACACACACACACGCACACTCTCTCTCACACATAATTCACAAAGACGGATCATTCACAAAGAGATATTTCACTCTCCTCCTCGTCTGCCAGGCCTACGGCGTCTCTGTAACTCAGCCGTGTGATTGACGGCAAAGATGGAGAGCTGAAAAAGCAAGCCGGACGCGTCAGATCATCCAGCATGCTGGAAAACCAGAGCGCCTGACTGTTATTGTCATGCAGACATTAGCGAGACATTGAAAGAAAGATCAAAGAAGGCCGGTGTGACCGTTATCTGATCACCGCACTGTTTGTCTAATGTCTAATGTTACAGCAGTTACAGGTCGCTGAGTCACACACATGCACACTTCACACCCACACGGGCCTGTCAGATAGATATCGCTGAAAAGACCCTCAACGAATTTACAACGTGGACATCAAACGCCCCCAAAGACAGCTGTCTGGCATGCTCACCCTGTACCTGTCACTGGATGAAACACACATACAGTTGAAGGCTAAATTATTAGCCCTTCTGTGAAATTTGAATAGTTTTTCAGATATTTCCCAAGTAACGGCAAACAGAGCAAGGACATTTACACAGTATCTACAACTAATATGATAGTACTATTTCTAATATTCGTAATGGAATAGATGCAGTTTTGAATTTCCAGGTCAACATTATTAGCTCCTTTTAAGATTATTTTTTTCGATTGAACAAACTATTGCTCTCCAAAAACTTGCCTATAATATGCCTAGAATGCTGCGCGGTAAAAAAATTATCTGAAAAATCTTAATGACAACAAATATTTTTATGTTGCTTTAACTTATTAATAAGTTGATCAGGTTTAAAGGTATACAAAGTTTATTTTAACATAATTAGTCAGTTTCATTTATGTAAGTTCAGATGAAATTTTTTTTAAATTTGATTCAATAAAAAATGAAGGCAGCAAGAATGTTTTTTTTTTTTTTACAGTTTAGTATCTTGCAAAATAATTAGCAAAATATTATGTACTGTCAACATGGCAAAAACAAAAAAATTTTCAAATGTTTCAAAATGTGTTGACAAGTTAATTCTCAACGTTAAACAGCACTTGGAAACATTTAAAAAAGAATTTTTGCTACACCAGATCGCTAATAATTTTGATTAAAACTGTGTACAGGCCCAATTTTAGTAAGAGTTGCATTAATTTGGTCAAGTATAGAAGGAAGTTTGGAAACTTTATCATAACTTAATATTGCATTTTTAGGTTTTGCTATGTTTTGATATTGAATTTATTTTTGCGATGGAAAAGCTGCATTTTTAGCATTGTCAGACCAGTTTTTGTGTCGCATGGTCCTTCAGAAACCATTCTAAAATGCTGATTTAGTGCTCAAAAAACATTACTTATTAGTAGGAGTGTTGAAAAAGATTGTGATGCTTACTTATTTTTGAGGAAACACTAATACTCTTTTTGATGGATTGAAAGGTTCAAAAGACAGCATTTGTTTGGAAAAAGAAATATTTCATAACATAATAATTGACTTTACTGTAACTTTTTTACACTTTTCACATTTACTGTTAATTCACAATTCCGTGAAGAAGCTTATTTTTCTATTTTTTTCTCAAAAAAAATGCTTGACACTAAACCTTGAACAATATATTTTATTCTGTTAATTGTATTTATTTTAATACTATATAATAGAATGGCTATATCAAAAGAAAATGTCATACTGTTAACAATATTTTGTATGGTTTGTAAATAATAATTAGCAAAATAATTCATGCAGTAATACATTAGAATCTTGGAAAGAAAACTACATATGAGTGAAGAATGGCAGATGTTCTGCATCAAACTAATCTAGAAACTAAACTACAAAATGAAAAGTGATTTTACATAATTTATTTTACTTTTTTAAAATAGCTTCTTTAATTTTGTCATGTTTTAATGCTTGGGAAAAAAACTAATATATTAGAGTATATCATAGAATAAATATATCAGTAGAAAATGTCATACTGTTAACAATATTTCGTATGGTTCGTGAATAATAATTAGCAAATTAATGCAGTACTACATTAGAATCCTGAAAAAAGACTACAGATATGTGAAGGATGAGATGTTCTCATCCTTCTCATCCATGAGATGTTCTGCATCAAACTTAGTCTAGAAATAAAAAAAAAACCTACAAAATAGAAAGTGATTGTGCATAACTTATTTTACTTTTTAAAATAACCTATTTAACTTTGTTTTAAAATGCTTGGGAAAAAAAGTTTTTGGCTTTGACCCTAATATATTATTACCACTATCATTATAATATCTCAAATATAAGTCATTTGGTATCAACTTTAGCTTAGATAACTACTCAGCTATTTCCCAATACTGGGAAGAGTTGGCGGTTCATTCCGCTGTGGCGACCCCTGATGAATAAAGGAACCGAGGGAAAATGAATGAAAGAATAGTTTTGACTTCAACTGTATATAGGTGCAGTTTTAGTATGTGTAGCATTTATTTGATCGAGAATAGAGGGAAATTTGTAAATATTATTATAATTTTATATTGCATTTTTACAATTTGAGATGTTTTGAAATTTACTTTTATTTTTTTTAAACTGCATTTTTAGCATTCTGATATTCTGATTTGGTGCTCAAGAGACATTATTATTATTATAAGTATTGAAAAAGGTTGTGATGCTTAACTATTTTTAAGGAAACTCTGATACTCTTTATGATGGATTGAAAGGTTCAAAGGACAGCATTTGTTTGAAAAAGAAATCTTTCTTAACATTATAAATGTCTTTACTGTAACTTCTGATCAATTCACGTTTCCGTGAAGAAGTAATTTTTTTAAAATAAAATAAAATTTATTTTCCAAATTAAATTATTGAACAATAATTTAAAGTTTAAAACATGTTCTGGATAAGTTGGCGGTTCGTTCCGCTGTGGTGACCCCTGATGAATAAATGGACTAAGCTGAAGGAAAATGAATGAATGAATGTTTTTGTTAAAAAGAGATGTTGGTAGATATATAAATGAGAACATTGTTGATGTGATACAATCACATCATGTTCATACTCATCTTGACCAATCTTAGCACAGTTTGAGATTCTAAAGCGAAAACAATTGCATTCAAAATTTAAAAAAAAAAATGCAACAATTCAATATTTGGTTTCCTAAGGGCTTGTTTGAGATTTTCATGCAAATAATTGTTTTAATGAAGTTTGTGTTTGAACATCTCACTTCAATGAAATATATTCCACAAAATCCTTTAGATACCACCAAAGTACAATTAAATAAAGAGTCTTCAGCTCTCCAGTAATTTAGGAAGCCATTTATCATAACTCTCAAGCCAAGCTCATGAGAAACGGCTCTCAAACTGTTTTTGCATCGTGACTTTCAGCAGAATGAAACGAGAGAAGCCACCCAGAAAGCGATGACCCGCTGACCCCTGTGGTAATGCCAGCCTCCAGGCGAGCTGACTTCACACCAGCAGATGCACACAGCTCTTTCTGTCCTGCTCTTCAGCTGTCCAGGATCTGGAGCCATGGAGAGAGAAGAGCTCAAGGACGGGGACAGCAGAGCCGCCGCTGCAGCCCTGCGGGCCTGTTCTGGACTCCACTGTCAGCCATGATGGACAGCTGCTGCCCAGGTATATCAGGACAAGTGCTTTATAGGATAATGTAGGCGGCTGGTGTCCTGGTTTCTGATTATACATGCACAACAAACCCTCTGCTGTATGCAATTAAGTACAAGACCAACAAGATTATACAAATATATTCATAACAGCCTTGGTGTCCACTATAATTTAAAAGTGTTAGTGCCCTATGAAATCTGTTTTATTTTTTCATTAAGTTAATTAACCCCCCCCCCCCCCCCCATTTATTTTTTTTTGTAAATTAAAACAAAGATGATATAATACATTTATTAATACATTTAAATGTTCTTGCATTTAAAAAAATCTAAATATTAAAAAATTTTAAGGATTTAAGATATTGATGACTGTTAAACGCGTCATAACAGGCTTGTGAAAAGGGTCCATAGCATGAACTAAAACTAAAAACATGAAATATATTTAGCAACAATTTATTCTAAATTTTACATTAAAAAAAAAAAAAAATATATATATATATATATATATTTTTTTTTTTTAACCCTCTAAAATGTTTTTAAACATTTGTTTATCTTATTTTAATTTATTTATCATTAAAAAAAATTCCATTTCATTCTTTTTTCTGGACTTTATAGATAAAATGTTTTAGGACTCAAAAAGAGTGTAACTAAAGTCATGAAACAACATCAACCATGAAGATTTAACAATTTCTTAATCAATTTACCAAAATATTGTATGAAACCCTTTAAAATGTTTTTGTTTTGTTGTTTTGTACATGATATGCTGTAAAGATAGCTTTTCTCACATAAAATAGACAAATTCTGGTAAAGTGACCCTCAGATCAAGCCTGGAAATAACCTACAAGTGGATTTGTCCTCAAATAGTAAGAGGAACATGTACAAAACAGATTTTATATAGTAAACCAAACTGTGTCATTTATTGACACAAACATGCTGAACCTCTATATTTCTTTCATCCATATATCCCATACAGCAGACTTCATATTTCTCTTTCGGTTTGATATTCACGGGACTAAAACAGTCTCCTTTATTCTTCTAAAATTTGTCAGATTCATTTTTATTCTGTCTTTATCTAATTCCATTTTAAGACTGGATTTCATGATTGCAGTGGTGTCGCCTCACTGCAAGAAGGTCGCTGGTTTGAGCCTCGGCTTTGTCTTTTGCTGTTTCTGTGTGGAGTTTGCATGTTCTCCCTGTGTTCGCGTGGGTTTCATCCAGGTACTCCGGTTTCCCCCACAGTTCAAAGACATGCGGTACAGGTGAATTGGGTTGGTAAATTGTCTTTAGTGTATGAGTCTGAATGAGTGTGTATAGATGTTTCCCAAAGATGCGTTGCAGCTGGAAGGGCATCTGCTGCGTAAATCATTTGCTGGATAAGTTGGCAGTTCATTCCGCTGTGGCAACATCAGATTAATAAAGGGACTAAGCCGAAAAGAAAATGAATGAATGAAGGATTTCATGATTGCATCCACGTTTTTTGGATTACAGTGATCATAAACTAACTGAGCCCAAGCAGAAGCATGTGTGTGTGTGTGTGTGTGTGTGGAGCGAGAGTTTGACAAGCAGAGGAGATTCCCACTTTGTTGCAAATCTCCAGATGCCATCACCATGGCTACATCAGGCTGGGAACCCAACCTTTGACCTCTCAAAGGGTCACTAAGTGACCCCTGCTGTTTGTACAGAGAAACTCCTCAGTGACGAGCGGAGGGAAAGACATCTGGCAATGCGTGTGTGTGTGTGTGTGTGTGTGTGTGTCTTGCAAATTACTGGGAATAATGGGCAAGTCTTAACTCTCAATAAGAGTTTTGGACATTTACAATGATAGAGTGGGGGTGTTTGAATTTTAATGCTGTGCGAGTGTCAAAAATAAGTAATATTAAAACGTCACTTGTCTCCATTTCTCCGATCTGACACCCCAGATTATGTGGGGTGAAAAAGTCTATCAAAGCGCTATTTCTTTTATACTCGCTCACTTTTCCCTTTTCCATATTCATTTAACATGACATGCACTTTTTTGTGCTCTCTTTGTCTATCTCTCTCTCTCTCTCTCTCTCTCTCTCTCTCTTTCTCTATGATGCCTACATTCTTGATGTATGTATCTCCACCTCTATTATTCTTTCATACTATTGGACATTTGTAGCCACACCCAATCCTCTCTTTCACGCAACACTCTCTCTTTCTGTTTCATGATCAAATATTAAATGATTTAAGAAGGACCATGTGACCCTAAAGCTTTAATAAGGAATGGTGAAATTCAAGTTCTGCTAATTCAGTTTTGCTAAATTTCTTACCAACATATGGAAGTATGTGTGGGTTAAATGGGGCATTTATTCCAAATGATTTTTTTTTATGTGTTGACCATTAATTTAGGTAACAAATTTATTTTAGGGGCCTAAAAGCTCTGAAAACTTTTGAAAGTTGGCTTTAAAAATCAAGCGTTTTAAAACACATTTTTGGTTACTTTGCAATCTGAACAATTCTGGTGGACTACAGGACCAAGTGTTTACATGCATTGCATTGACTAGTGGGACAGAATGCAGAACTCTGACAAAGCTGTGATCTCTAAATAACACAAAGCAATGTTTCAGTATTTAGTACATCTTGGTCTTGTTAACATTCTTTCAAACTGTATTGAATGTTGAAAATATGATATGCTTGTATTACAGACTAATATTGGCCAGAATGCCTTAAACAAAGGAAGAGTAATTAATGATAATCACTAGAAGTTTTTTTTTGTGTCAAAGAAATAATGTTTTCATATGATTCACTGATTGATATTTAGCTTTTGTCAACTTTGTGTTTTTTAAATCTCAGTATTTAAATGCTGCTGTTTGTCATCACCATAGCTACATAAATAACTTCTAATTCAATTAGTTACTGTTTATCTATTATTAAATCACTTTACATGCATGCTGACACCCAAGTTTAAATATTTTTCGTGGTAGATAAATTAAAATATTAGCTTGAGCAGTAAAAGCAGCTTTACTCTAGGTTCATATCTTGTAATCTGTCATGTTTTCAACTAGTGAAGAGGAGTAGAGGATCTTTGCTGCAGCAGATGAACAATATAGTCATTACAGAACTACTCTATATTAGTATAGTATACGACAACTAAGGAAGAAACCAAATGAAGGCCTAAATAGGTGGTTAACTGAGAGACCCTAAATGTTGTTTTAACTGAATGAACATGATTAACCAGTTAGAATCCATAGAAACAGGCTAGCAGGGAGGAAATGGTATCATGAACAAAATTCAGACAGGAGCGTCCGAATAAATCAAAATGCATCTGCATTCTGTAAATAAGTCTGCAAACTGGACTGCACAGTGGTGCAGTGGGTAGCACGATTGGTCGCTGCAGCAAGAAGGTCGCTTGTTCAAGCCTCGACTGGGTCAGTTGGCATTTCTGTGTGGAGTTTGCATGTTCTCCCCGTGTTCGTACGGGTTTCCTCCAGGGGCTCTGGTTTCCCCCACGAGTCCAAAGATATGCGCTATAGGTGAATGGGTAGGCTAAATTGTCCGTAGTGTATGTGTGTGACTGAGAGTGTATGGGTGTTTCCCAGAGATGGGTTGCAGCTGGAAGGGCATCCGCTGCGTAAAACATGTTGGATAAGTTGGCGGTTCATTCTGCTGTGGCAACCCTTGATTAATAAAGGGACTAAGCCGAAAAGAATATAAATAAATGAATGAATAAACTAATGTACTGGATTACAATAAAATCTGCTGTTAGACATGTAGACTGGAATGACTTTAAATTTTTTTGCAGGGAGAACATGCACACTCCACACAAGGCTCGAACCAGCGACCTTTCTTGCTGTGAGGTGATCGTGCTACCCACTGTGCCACCGTGTCGTCATAGAACCATTGCTTGTAAGTATACAAATCACAATGTAGCCTTTATTGCTAAAGGTGCAATAGGAGATTTTGGAAAATGCTAACGTTAGTCTGATAGCAACCCATCCTGCAAATCAACATGCCTCCTAAATGCACAGTGTATAACATCACTTAACATTCATTCATTCATTTTCTTTTCGGCTTAGTCCCTTTATTAATCTGGGGTCGTCACAGTAATATGAACTGCCAACTGGATAGCATAACATAACATAACATAGCTCCAGCATATGTTTTATGCAGTTGATGTCCCTACAGCTGCAACCCATCTCTGAGAAACATCCATACACTTGTTCACTACGGACAATTTAGCTTACCCAATTCACCATGTCTTTAGACTTGTGGGGGAAACCGGAGCACTTGGAGGAAACCCACACGAACACGGGGAGAACATGCAAACTCCACACAGAAATTTCAACTGACCCAGCAGAGGCTCGAACCAGCAACCTTTTTGCTGTGAGGCGACAGCACTACCTACTGCGCCACCGCATCGCCTTATAGTAGTTAATAATTACAATACCAAACTGAAAACAGAAGGCAGGTTGTTAATGCTTGCCTGCCATCCACGAATGTGCCAATAACAAAATCCTTTCTGCTTAAACAGGCTGTGCAGAGATAAGCAATTACATATTTTGACAGGCAGATAAGATCGTAACATTTGTTAGGACAAACTTTTCTTGGTCCCACATGTTCCACACAATATTAAAATGCACATAAATAGATTTGGACCACTTCATTTGATGATTGCTCTCAGGAATGTGATATGGATAAGTCTTTATGTCTGGATATGTCTATACAACTATTTGTTTATACGACTTTTCAAAGGTAATTGTATTATTTGCTTATAATAAAAGCTGCTCCAAATTGCAGTGAAATTTAGTGTTAAGCTTTGGTCTTGATTGACTGGCAGGCTCAGAAGGAGCCCGGGGCTTTACAGGCCACAGGGCAATAGTGCATGATAATATACAGAGCAGAAACACGCGGGAGTCAAGCACAGCCCAAACACACATCCTGTCTGCTGCAGGAGTCCCAGGTGCTGCAGCGTATCACATTTCCTCGTTCAGTCCCCAAAACGCTGCCAGTCCATAAGCGAAAGACCCCGTCTGTGTGTGTTTGAGGCTGATACAGCGCATATGGCTCAAACGATCTGGCAACTCTATTTATTACACACAAGAAGTTAAATTGAGCTTTATGAAGAGTGTGTGAACATACAGCTCTGGCAGCGGCCAAACACCGTGACGTTACGCAGGCCTGGAATTTCTATATAACATAGTTAGTGGCCATTTCTCTTTCAAGCGTGCTGAATTGAGCTCTGTCAACTGGTGTAAGAGGGAGAAAAATGAAGTTTTCCACATCTTGATCACTGCCATCTTCAATCACATCTCATTGGACAGCCATAAGGGAAGCCGCATTTTAATTAGACATATTAATTAATACAGCTGTTAGAGTCTCGGTCCAGTTCCCATTACCATCAAATCATTTCACATGCTCAAACTAGAGTTCATGCAACGTTGAGTTGTACTTTTTGTGTGTGTGTGTGTGTGTGTGTGGTGTTTTTATCTCGCTTTCCAGGTGTAATTGGCTCAAATTAGTTCCAAACTCACATGAGAGTTTCCTTAAATCTTATTATTGTTTGTAGCCAGATGAGTTTCATTAATATCTAAGCATCTCTCTGGAGTTTTGGTCCCAAGAGCTCTAATGCAATAAAGCATCTTTAACTACCATCTGCCCTGAATTATGGACTAATTACCTAATAACCTCCAACACAAATGAACAGAGTATAATGTTGTAATGTTTTAATGCAGCACCTGCGTAATAGTGTCAACCATCTAGATACTGACAGCTGTAAACGTCTGCACTTCTGCCGGTAAAGCACTGTTGCTTTAGTGAATGTTTTTTTTTTTTATGTGAATGAGTGATGCTGTGTTTTCACACGTGAGACAGATCTTCTGCACTTACCGTAGATAATTCAGAGCGCACGTTCACCCCGTCACTTTATTACACACTTTATTAAAGCACTCTGACCAGAGATGAGAGGCTGCAAAATCCACACCATTATTTTTCCTAATGTCTGCGATCTATCTCTGTGTTGTAATGCTTCCGCAGAGGATTCAGCTGAGTGTGCGTACAGTAATTGTGTAATGCTGAGCTTTATATATTTATATGCATATAATGATACATGAAAATCTAATTAAATACTTTATTAAAAAACAACACACATCTGATATAAAGTATTTAAAGCAATGGATATTATATAAGAATAATATATTTAAATGACTGCACTGTGCAATAATACATCATAAAAATATAGCTTTTATTTTTTATTTATAAAGCTCGACCTTACAGTTAAACTTACTCCATACACACTCAGTTAATCAACTCTTTATTGATTAAAAATAAGAAAAATCCACATTTTTATCTACATTAAAAAAGTTAAACAATTATATTTAAATTGTAATATTTAAATATATATTTAAAATAGTATTTTACTGCATTTTATTAAAAATATTAATGATTTTTTGTTATTAAATATACAAAAATATAAAGTTTAAATATTTTTAAATAAAATAAAACATCAAAGTATAAAAGGCAGACACTGTGGGTCCAAAGACATGGGTGATTTAGTTACGCTAAATTTTTCTGTAGTGCATGTGTGTGAATGAGAGTGTATGGATGTTTCCCAATGATGTGTTGCAGCTGGAAGGGCATCCATTGCGTAAAATATATGCTGGATAAGTTGCCTGTGGTGACCCTAGATTAATAAAGGGACTAAGCCGAAAAGAAAATGTATGAATGAATAAAACAAAATAAAAATAGTCTATTGTAATGTTTTTTAAATGTTATAATATTAAATAACATATTACTATAGACTATTTAAATAAAAATTATATTTTTTATATTTATAATGTAATATTTAATCATAATAATGATAATAATATTCTTTTCTTAAATACATTAAAACTACAGTGATTTGACCAGCTTAATGTACATAAGATTAAGTCTTTCATTTTCACTATTATATGTAATATATGTAATATGTAACAAACATCACTGTGCGAAGGTGACATCTTGGCAGTTCTTTGTCTATGCAAATTCTGATTGATACACGTCTGATACACTTGATACACTTCACGTGTATGCCCAGCTGTGCAGATCTGCTGTGTGTGTGTGTATGTGTGTGTGTTAGCAGCTGAGCGAGGTGAGGTGTATAAATTGGGCTGTGCTGATGTATGTGTTTGGCATTCTTATGGTAATGGTGTCAGATACCATGTAATGAATTCATTATACTGCCTTATTGCACCCTCATCTGCAAACAGAGAGCCACCTAGGGACATACTGTACCGCGTGTGTGTGTCAGTGATGTCCGTGTGCAAGGTTAGTTGAAAATTATTACACGGCATTAACGTTACTAATAAGATAATAATTATCTTGCTTTTGTTTATGTAGGTTTAACTATGGGAACATTTCATTTTATTTAACGACAAACCGTTTCAATGCTCAAATGTATTCAGTCAGCTTCTCTGGCCTTTTAAATGGTGATCAAACCGAATGTCTTTGCAGAACCTTGTAGGATTGAAATTATGGCTGATCTGCTCGGCTTGCCCTTGTTACTTTAGTTATGAAGTATTGGTTGAAACATGAGAACAGCTGTGCAGCAATAAAGATGTTTAAATAAACATTTGATTTTAATTTCTGCTATGGAAACTGAGAGGTTTAGGCTTTAAGATTTTTTCATTTATTTCTGTACCGATTAACGTCCTGCACTGCAATGCGTATTGCTAATTATTACAGTACTATATACAGCTATTCATTACTGTTAATGATGATGGTGAGGACAATGGTGGAAAAATAATTTGCCAAGCAGAGATGAAGGTTGATGGAGATGTAGGTGCACAGTATACTGTATACTGTAAGGCATCATTGACAGAAACAACCCCCACTAAATATACACAGCAGTGGCCAATCTGGATGATATTTCTTTTGTAATTGTTTGAACTACCTCTGACTTGACTATGTGGTTTCTGCAGAGCTTTACTTAAATGATTAAATAGTAACAATTTTGACCAGAAGTACGCTACAATAATCAGCAAGAAACATTTATCATCAAACAACTTCCCTTTTTGGATGCAAAGATTTTTATTCCAGAATAAAGCGTTGTAACGTGACCTCAGTGAATGAGTGTCATTTGATTATGATCTACAAAAATGTAGATTTTTAAATAATTTGCAGAGGAATAAAACATTAAGGACAAATTTTTGAATCATAAAATGAAAGTCAACAGCTTTTGGTCTTGGGGAGTAAAAAACAAACAAACAACAACTACATGTATAGGCAAAACAAAATTAAACCTGTGACTCCTGATGATAAACTGGGGTATATAGAAGAGAAATAATTGGCCTGTCGAAGATTCTAAATCAAATGTCTAAAAAAAGGCTTAGTTTTAAGCAATAAATGTTTTTGTGTAAACATGAACAAATTAAATGTGTTTGTCTAAAAAAGCATGCCTCATCAGAAGACTTGGATTAACCTGTTCAAAGCATGTGCACACATATGTTTACCTCTTTATTGATTATTGTAAGTGAGTTTTAAATGACTTTGCAGATGATATTTAAAATAAAATCATAATTTTACAAAGATATACACATTCTTAGAGGTTTGCAAAAACACAAAGGTAAGTAAATACATCCGAATTTTAATTTCTGAGTGAACTACTTGAAAATCATTGCCAATAGTATTTCCAGTTAATTTAACACTGTTTATGCATACTTCTGCAGTAATAAACAAACATACATTTGGAAACATGTTAGATAGGTCTGACAAACAATAAGAAAACCAAGTGCTTCATGTTTGGTTCTAGTCTCTTTGCAAACTCTTTACCTCACCAAACGCAGCATCTCCTTCCCTAACTCCTGCTCTGCTTGGCTTCATATTTCTCCATTACGCAGCTTTTTAAACACCTCTTGTACTGCTATTAGAGAAAAAAAGAAGCCGAAGAAGAAGAAGTTCTGCACTATTTATCCCGTCAGACTATCAATCACTGTCGCTCTTGCTGCCCCGTCTTGGGCGCAAAGACAGCGCTGCGCGGCCAGCCATTTGTCAAAGCGGCCCCGGAGGCTACGCATGGCTGTGTCCGGGGAGGACGGCCTGTCGTCGGGCCGCCGTGGATGAACGAAAGCGCTATGCAAATTAGCGGCTAATCTGTGGCGGAACACAGGCGCGCCCGGCTCGCAGGTTCCATTACTCCTCTTTAGCTCGCTTGATTATGATTAAACTGATGCCTGCCGATCGGTTTTAACCCTTTTGCCCGCCAAAAAAGCAGCTCATTGCGGATGCGTCGGCTTGGCTGGAGGCGCGTGGAAGATGAACTGTCTGTTTATATAAATAAACACGCTAAGTTTGAGTCACGACGGTTCCCCACAGAATCAGCAGTTTAGAGTGAAACTTCTCTTTTTATGCGTGTGTTAATGGGGTAACCTTATCAAAATGAGGAGGGATTGGTGAAGGAATGGCTCAGGTTTGTGTGACTGTATACTTTGCAGCACACAACAGTGTTGAAGTGATTTTGTTTGTCCAATGTGTTGGAGAAATACAGCTTAAAAGCTGAAATTTAAATGCTAGGCTAGTGTATCATGAATCTAATTTAGCTTGTTTTTTTAACAAGGGTCGAGATATTTCGCCCAATAGTGAAAAATGGTTGTTAATTTGTTTGCTGAAGACCAACCAAGAGGTTATTTCTTTTAGACATTTTCTGTGATTATGCAACATCAACTGCTTTTGGGGCCCTAAAAGTCAAAATAAATAGATAAATGAATAAGGGTGGCGTGGTGGAACAGTGGGTGTTATTGCCTCACAGCAAGAAGCTCACTGGTTTAAACCCCAACTGGGTCAGTTGGCATTTCTGTGTGGAGTTTGCATGTTCACCCCATGTTGGTGTGGGTTTCCTCCGGGTGCTCCGGGTTCCTCTGAAGTTTAAAGACATGTGCTATAGGTGAGTTGGGTAAGCTAAATTATCCGTCGTGTGTGAGTGAGAGTGTATGGGTGTTTCCCAGTGATGGGAAAACCTAAAACATATGCTGGATAAGTTAGTGGTTCATTCCACTGTGGAAAAGAGATTGAATAAAAAAAACATACAGGTAAAACAAAAATAATACTTATGGCTCCTGATGATAGGCTATTAAAATAAGTGAAATGATGAATCTGTGCAATAAACTGAACATCAATTAAAAGATTATTAATTCAAAGCCTCAGCAAATGGACTACACATATTGTGACATTATATTCTTTTATATTACAATTTGGTTGTTTTGATTCACAAGACCTCAAAGTATCACTAGAAACCTCAGGTAAAAATGTTGTTTTACCATGTTTTTGGACTGTCAAAGTACCAGTAGCCATTGACTGTCTTTAAAGTACCAAGGATCATTGTTCTGATTTAAAAATCTTCTTTATTATCTGCTGAAGAATAGTCAATGGCTTGAGGGTGAATAAATTGTTGTGTGAACTATCTCTTTAAGATTGTGTGTGTGTCTTCGGCAGGAGGCAGCGGTGGATAAAAAAAGTGATGAGAGCAGAGATGTTTTGATTGATGTGCTCCATCATTCAACGTCCGTTCTTCTCCACAGCGTCAAGAACCAGTGTTTGTGTGTTTGTGCACATCAAGTAAAGATAAGGTCTGGTAGACACAAACTAAAACCTTAGTAAACAAGCTCTAAGCAGGATTTCAGAAATAATGAGAGTTCTGAACATTACATTATAATTGATCAATTCTTTCCTGCTTCATTTTTTCAGCTGTGTAATGAACTTACTTTATTTGCACTTCTGCATGTTTTCCAACACCATAATTCGATTCAGGGCCCATTGTCTACTCTTTTTGCCTATTATATTTGTACAATAGTTTCTTTTCATTCATGAACAATGCATTCCTCTTTTTGTGTACAACAGCAGTCAGCAGAGTTTGTTGTTTTCTCTCTCTGATGCATCCATTGTTTATGGAATAATGTGAAAAGGAAAATATGGAACATGAAAAGGGAGATGGGAGGATTTCATTCAGTAGAATAACACAAAGAAACAGCTAGCCTACATAACAGTGTCATCTCTTTTTTCTACTCTTCTTTTAAAACCTCTCTATCTGCACCGGTAGCCCATCTGTCTGCTTCTTTTCCTCTAAGGACTATGAAATGACATAACTTCATTCTCTCAATAGATTGACAGTAATTTCATTTTCAATTTGTTGTGGTTCAAGGCAGTAATGATGACTGACGGGCCCTACTGCCACCTGGCGGACAAATACAAGACTGCAGAGATTGAACTGCAAGAGATGGAGCTGTAATTTGAGAAACTGGCCACCAGCTGGCGCGCACACACAACATAGGCAACGCTTTATCTGGCACAAGGTACATATAAACAACATAATTCAGTTCAGTAGCCAGCCTGGTTAACGGGGTGGTTCTTTTTTTCACAAATACCTTTTTGAAGGTATATGCCACATTTTCTATTTAATTATGAGATTTAAATACTGCATTTCAGTGACATTTTAAGCATTATTTTTAGTTGAATTAACTTGACCACACTTTTTAAATGTAACAAAATATTTCCTAAAGATTTCAAATTAAGAAATGTAAAATAATACTTGTTTTAAAATACATATTTATTACATCAGCTAACATTAGAAAATAATAATAATTAATTTAGAGCTTGGCAACGCGATGGGTACCTCAGTGGGTACCACAATCGCCTCACAGCAAAAAGGTCACTGGTTCGAGTCTCGGCTGGGTCAGTTAGCATATCTGTGTGGAGCTTGCATGTTCACCCCGTGTTCGCGTGGGTTTCTTCCAGATGCTCCGGTTTCCCCCACAAGTCCAATGACGTGGTACAGGTGAATTGGCTAAACTAAATTGTATCCATATTGTATAATTGTGATTGAATGTTTATGGGTGTTTCCCAGTGATGGGTTGCAGCCGGAATGGCATCTGCTGTGTAAAACATGCTGGATGAGTTCTAGGTTCATTGCGCTGTGGTGACCCCATATTAATAAAGGGACTAAGGCAAAAAGAAAAGGAATTAATTAATTTAGAGCTTCACAATTTTTCTAGCATCTCTTGTAAAATTACATTTGAAAATTAATGGATAACAACAATAGCCAAATTAGTATTCAAATCAATTTCAATTGTTCAATTGTCAATCTGTTGGTGCTTACACCTTTTTATCGCTCAGTTTTTATTTTAAGAATAAAGTTCAAGATTTAGAATACAAATTATGTGTAAAATGTTTTCTCTGTTTAAAAACATTGCAGTAGCAAAAGATGACATTGGCCAAAACTGATTAGCTAAAGTCACACCGAAGCGACAGCCAACAGAGCATTCCACTTGGTCTTTAGTGCATTTAAATTGACAAAGTTATTTCTACCTTTTTGAAAAGAGTTTTGAACTCAGTGCTGAAGGTAATGAGTTAATTAAATACCTCATTCAACTTAAATGGAGTAAGTTCACAGTACTCATATAGATTAGTTTGTTACTCAAATGGTTTGTTGAAATCGTTTTCTCAAACGATTTGAGTTGGCTTAACTTTTGGGTTTTACAGGACTCAGTGGGTTTGAGTTCTCATTTATTGGGTTTTACTGTGCTCAAATAGCTTTGTTTACTCAAATGGATTAAATTCACAGTACTCATTATTAGGATTAGTATTTGAAATTAAATGGTTTGTTGCAATTGGTTTCCTCAAACGATTTGAGTTACCTTCACTTTTTGGATTTTACAGTTTACATATGCATAAATATACATATGGTATTAAAATTGAGGCTTAAGTTTAAAATTTGAGTTGAACATTTGTTGAAAACATTTAGCCTATGCAAGAAGTAAAACAAAAATAAATTTAATTAAATATTAATAAAAAAAAATTTGTTGTAGAATTTGTGTGTAATATGTCTTAAAAACTGTCTTCATATATTTATATGTACATATATAAACTGATCAGGTTAAAAGTTATCTTACCCATTTTGTTGTTTTGGAGTAATGATATCTCTGTTGAAGATGAGTAAATTCAGTTTTCATCAGTTTTAAAGTGAGACGATTCTTAAATTCAGAATTTTCTTGAACTGCCAAAAACTCAAACCAAAGTCAGATATAAGAAAAAGGCCAAATGTTGCGGATGCCCAGAATGTTCTGTTTAAAATGGAAATGACTCTTTTCGGGCCAAATGAAGTTTCCCACTAGAAGCTATAAGATAATGATTAATGGACTATGTTTTCTGCAGACAGTGGACAGGCAGGTCTTGGCTGCAATGAGTAAACTACCAACGCCAGAGCCCAGCTGGTGCTGAACAGACCCTCAGCCACACGCCTTTCGAGTGGGCCATGAAATGTGGCTTGTTCTTATTTAATCCCATGTGTCTGAAGTTACTGAACATAAACTGTCCTACTGCCAGTGCACCCCATGAACCAGGCAGACCTCAGTCCGAGGGCAAGTCCTCCTTAACATACTCGGTGAGGGCAGCAGTCAGCCATTAGTATCCTTCAACCACCCTAATCGCACCAGTGGGCATGCTGGCATCAGACATGTCTTGCCATTGATTCTGTTCAGACTGATGCCAGAGCCATGACTGGTGAGTAGGCCATTACCTCTTTTATAAACAAGAGCCCTCTGCTGGTAAAAAGTGTAATTAGTTTTCTTTTTTTCCCTGTCTTTCTTTTACACATTGTTATTACACTATACATTGTATATATTGCATTTTGCTGGGTTCCACACAGTCGATTTGTGTTGGGACAACATAAAGGTATTAAGTTAACTTATTAGCTTTTACACATTTTAGTGAACTGAACATAAAACAATTAAGTTGTCCCAAATAAAAACTGAAGAATTGTGCTGTTGCAGCTCATTTTAAATAAGTTATTTTAATTAATTTTTTGAGTTTATATTTTGAAATATAATTGTGCACATATTTACAATACTATTGTAAATATATTATATCCATATAATTTTACAAAATTATTTTAAGCATTTTCACTTCAAATGTGCATCTGTTTTTTAAAGTACATGAGCACACACCAAACTCTGTATAGAATATTGAAACATTAAGAACAATTGCTTTAAAAATACTGCATACCTTATACTTTATACAGGGTGGGCCATTTATATGGATACACCTTAATAAAATGGCAATGGTTGGTGATATTAATGTCCTGTTTTTGGCACATTAGTATATGTGAGGGGGCTTGTTAATAACTCATGAAAGAATAAAGTTACGTTTGAAACCAAGCGCACCATTGTTTTTCTTGTGAAATTCCCAATACGTTTATTGAGGTGTATCATCCATATAAATGGCCCACCATGTACACTCACTGGCCACTTTATTAGGTACAAGTTACTAGTTCTGGGTTAGCCCCTCTTTTGCTTATAGAACTGCTTTAATTATTTGTGGTGTAGACTCAACAAGGCGTTGGAAACTTTCTTTCTCCATATTGACACATGACACAGTTATTGCAGATCTGTCGGTTACAGATCTATGGTTTAAATTTTCCATTCCAGGACATCCCAAAGGTGCTCCCCTGGATTGAAATGACTGAGGAGGTCATTGAGTACAGTGATATGTCCATCCTAAAAAAAATCTTACATTTAAATTATGTGTGTTCATATCAAGTTGTTAGAGCAGCTGACTGTAGTTTACTGGTAATGTAGTAACCAACAGTAAACTAAGCATATTGGGAGACAGGTTATAAATGTCCTGGCAGTGTAGCTCGCAATTTCTGAAATAATGCTGTTAACTGCCACAGAAGAAGAAATGGAGAATTTTTGATGAGTGCCCTGTCACAAGGACATTAAGTTGACCACTATACATACAGAAAGGTTATAGTGACCATACATAGTAGACTGTGGCTACGACATTTCAGAATGTCAGAGGGCACCTTTGAAATATTGTCAAGCATTATTGGTCCAATTGCACCAGAAAGACACCATAAGCACCGACACCTGATTAGACCTGTGGGTGTAATATTTGGTATGTTGAAGTGTTTTCAGCAAATGCGTTTCCATCTTTCTTTATTTGCATCTTTATTGGTTTTTACAACAGTCTAAATCAACCTCAATGAACTGTAAAAACTTTTTTTTGCAAATTATGTATTTTTTTTATTTGCCATTTCCACTCTTTTCTCTCACAGTACACTCTCAATAATGGTACAAAATCTGTCACTGGGCAGGTACCTTTTCAATAAGCACACTTTTGTTTCTAACAGGTCTTTAAAGGTACATTTCAATCCCTAAAAAGTACAAATGTGTACCACACAGTACCTTAAAGTTACAAAAAGTGAACCTTAAAAGTTTAAAAGTGTACCCTAAATGTACTAATGTTCACCTGTACCTTTTGAAAAGGTACCACCCCAGTGACAGATTTTGTATCTTTATTTCTGAGTGTGTGCTTCAGAATGAGCATTAACACATGGTGATGGAAACCCAGTTACTGTCATGCTCAAGACACTAGAGATTTAATCTTGATCTTGATTTGATTTTGATATGGTGTCTTATCCTGTTTTAAGTAGCATAATAGGATTTTATAACACTTTGGTCGTAAAGAATGAACAGTGTCATAAACAATAATCTTCAGGTTATGGTGTTTAAACTATGCTCAGCTGATATGTTTCCACTGAGTGGCTTTAAATAGATTAAATGGTACTCTACCACAGTGTTTTCTAACCCTGTTCCTGATGGCACACCAGCAGTATACTGTACATTTTCAACCTCTTCCTAATCAAACACACCTGAATCAACTCATGCAAACATTAGAAAGGACTCCAAAACCTGAAATTAATAGTTCAGATAAGGGAGACATCCAAAATATGTTCTGTTGGTGTGCCTCCAGGAACAGGGCTGAAAAAAAAAACTGATCTACTAAATCATTATTCCATGTTTAGTACCATACAGTATGGCACACGATTATTTTAATTTCCACTGTCAAAGGTTCCAAAAAAGCAAACTTTTTTGGCACCATTTTTTAAGGGTAGCTAGCACAGCAGTACGGGTTCCAAAAAGATGGAGCTAGACTTGCTGCTCAACAGTATTGGTTTAGAGAGAATTGTCACGAGCGCAAGTAACAATCCAGGAGAAAGACAACAAAAAATCACTATTTTTAATGCACAGTTGAAACACGACATCTTAATGGTGTGAGGGGCTTTGACAAACCAACTGTTGTAATCTCTCTTTGACACTTTAATCGACGGTTGCACCAGTTTTGCACATTTGCACCAGACACTTTTTTTTTTTTTTTTTAAATCGCTTATCTATTAAAAAGAACATTGTGCATTTATGAAGTGTGCTTCACACAGGTGCAAGGGCTTGACAAACCACCTGTAGAGACGCTCTTCTCTCTTTAAAATAAAATAAGCTAGTCCTTACTTTAGCACTTAATTTTCTGAGCACTAACAGTTCCTTTGTTTAATTGTTTAATTAACTTCTTGTGTGTAAGTAAAAATTGCACTTGCCTCTTCTTGTTGAATCGCTGAGCACCTCTCTATAATTGTGTCACTTTAGACAAAAACATCTGTTAAATGACTAAATGTAAATGTAATATTACAATGATTATGTGCAGCAGTGAACCATTTTCAAGCAAATCTTGTTGTCATCTTCTAACAAAGAGCCTTATGTCAAGAAGCAAGAAGCTGTCCTTTATTGTCGTTTACCGGGCTGTTCATGTTGCAGCTTTCTCTCTTTATTTGTGCATGCTTGCCACGTGTCTACATGTGAAATAGTGAGTTGGCAGAAAACGTGATATGTGAACGACCATATAGCTTTCTTCTTTAAGTGAGAATGACATTAATCACAACTTTCTGACATACACCACAACTACTGGGTAAGAGTACAGTTAATGGACTATTAATGGGAGTGGAAACATAAAGCTGATGAAAGTGACCCATGCTAAACTACTGTTCTGAACTAAATCACACTTATGAATGGAAATTAGGCATAAGTGGTCCAAAGTGTGTCGTTATACTCACACTATTATACCTGGGCTGTTGAGAAAAGACTGGATGAATTCATGCTTTCATGTTATTAACACCAGTCTGACCTATTCTACTGAATATCATAGCAGAAATTAACAACTAGACCAGAAAACCTTTTTTTCCATTGTTCTGTTGCTTGATTCTGGTAAGCCGTTGTGAATTATTGCCTCAGTCTCTGGTTCTTAGCTGTCTTCTGCTCCATTAGCTGATCTGCTTCAAGATTCATCATGTTGTACATTAGACATCGACTGTAACAAGTGATTTGCGTCACTGTTGCCTTTATCAGCTTGAACCAGTCTGGCCAATCCAGTAGATAAGCAGTTTCCAAAATTTCAATAACCCTGTCAGTTTATGGTCCTTCTTTTCTATGCTGATGTCTTAACTGTTTCATTCTGCTTGACTAAATGCAATGAGTTGCTGCCATGTGATTGGCTAATTAGATATTTGCATTAACAAGCAGTTGAACAGGTATCTCTGTGGGGTTGCAGTGAGTGTAACATATATGTATGTATATATAGTGTTTTAATTTGAGTTTTAATATTTATTAGTAATTTCAGGTATACAGTAAAGGCTTTTCTCCTTAAAGCACTTTGGTTTTGTTTTGGTAATTTTGAAAGAGCTAAATAAATAATTTGAGTTGACATTCTATAAAAAAAAAGATTTGACAGAGTTTTTTGATCAGTTCAAATTTGTAATTTAATTGTGCCAATTGAAAGCAATATCTATGAATATCTGTACAGTATTTATATTTTTTGTATTTGAAATGAGTAAAGCAAAAGCGGGCTGGAGTAGTTTACGGAAAGTATTCAGACCCCCTTAAATTTTTCATTTTTTATTATATTGGAGCCATTTGCTAAAATTATTCATGGACAGCACTTGAGTTTAGTATATGAGTGTTACAGCAAGGGGTCTAAATATTTAAGACCATGTGATATCTCAGTTTTTTCTTTTTTAATTAATCTGCAAAAATATCAACAAGGCTTGTGTTTTTTGTCAATATGGGATGTACATTAATGAGGAAAAAAATTACTTAAATGGTTTTAGCAATTGGCTGCAATATAACAGAGTGAACAAATTAAGGGAGTCTGAATACTTTCCATACCCACTATAGATAGATAGATAGATAGATAGATAGATGGATAGGTAGATAGCAAATGTTTAATGTCAAGAGAAGTAAATAATTAGTTATTTTATATACTTACACATAAATGTCTATAACTTTATTATTATCTACAAATTGGAAAGTAATGCTAAAACAGATTAAGTAGATGTGCCTAAAAATGTGACAGGAAGTGTGCCCTAAAGTAATGGTTTACCAACATTTTTAAATGGCTGTTAATTTACTTACCTTCAGGCTATTAAGATGTAGATAACTATTTAAATTCAGTACAGCATTAAAGAAGAATTATAGCTAAAACCAACATCCTTGATGACTCATAAAATGCTAGTCAGCAGTTACTGACACAAGTGAAAAATGAAAATTACAAGCAAAGCTAAATTAATACCCTTAGCTTTAAACGATACATTGAGAACTTCTGAAGCAAAACAATGAGCCTGTGCGTGGAACTGGACATTATTTGCCTCTGGCTATTGACCATCAAAATGATTCTTGTGGTTCTCTTTGCAGCCTTGAAACTGCTGTATATTAGCAATATAATTTATGCTTTATTTCATTATGGAAGAGTTTTTAGAGGTTCCTAATGTTTGATATGCTTCATTATGTGACAGGAAACGGGCATTTGCTGAGGCTGTAGATTAAATGCAATAATGCAAGAAGTTTTTTTTTTCTTTTTGACCTCACTGATCATTACATTTAAGTCTTATATCTATTGTCTGGTTTTGTCTAATTATTTTGTTTACGAGGACCAATTTCTAAAATATTGGATGAACATCTGAAAAAAAAAATCCTCCATCTTGGATGACCCGATGGTGAGTAAATGACGTTTCAACATACATTTATTGCTATCTGTTTGTATATTTACATAAATTCACCTGCTCATAAAATCCGTTCACACAATCACTTCTGATTACACTCCCCAAAGCCCATTAACTTTTATATCCTCTTAAATATTAGCTAATGCAATATCAAAAGCTGATTCCGTCATGAATCTTCTACACCCAATCTTCTCAGCTATTGTCCTAAAGCTGTTTATTCAGGCAGCAGAGGGAGGAGTGTGTGTGGCTGCATGAAGGGAGGAGTCGCGCACCTGTGAATCTACACCTGCTTGCCAGAGAGAAGGACAGGACAGCCAAACCGGGGAAGAGGCAGGAGACCAGAGATACACCGAAACTAATTCAGATCCAAAGAATAAAGAGGGTCCTACAGGCCGATGACCTCACCTGCTGGCATCAACCAGATTGAGAACTGAACTGAAGGATAGTGAACCCTCAAAGGCAGATAACAAACAACTGTCACAACGGACGTACCTTTACCTGTACAGGTGAGAGAGACTTATAACTAGATATGACCTGTCTGGAAAATTCTGTGGAATGACATCCAGTTGCAGTTAGTTAATTTATAATTATACTGATTAAAGTGTACAGATAAAAGTCTTCTAAAAGGAATAAAAATGATAAAGTGGGAATGCTTTTTAATGGGAATAAAAAGTTCTACCCTAAAAATAATTGATTAGAAGGAAATAGTTTTGAAGTTCTGGAACAAAAAAGGTATACTGATAGCTGTGAATTTTAATGACCTTTGAACAGAAGACACATTTGATTACACATTTATAGCAAACAGTGAACCTTTATCACTGACTAGCGAGCCGGTGTGTGTGTGTGTGTGTGTGTGTGTGTGTGTGTGTGTGTGTGTGTGTGTGTGTGGGGAGAGGGTATCATTGCAATCAAGTGAACACTTTGAAATGCAAAACATTTCTTTCAGTTGTGTCAACAGTACAAGTTCAGCATGCTCGATGAACACCTTTGTAATGATGTTGAATTTACTTAACCATCTTGACAAAAACATTTGGGAGGCATCCTTATTTGACCATTTGTTGCTTTGAATTTAAATTAAATATATTCTAGCATTGATAATAAAAGAAATTGATTTAAAATGAGCATTTTTCCAAAGAATAGTGGTATATTCATAAAGTAAAATAAATGATTCCATTATTGAGGACGTTTAAGTGAAGGAAGTAAAATTGTTACGAATTTACATGCAAACGCAGTAGAGGTTAGTGAGTGTAATGCCTTCTTGATTTGTTTACCATGTGCTTGAATATTTGTATTCAAACACAAATATTCCATTCTCCCCACTGGAAAGGAAAATTAAAACCTTTTTTGTTTAGTTTCTCCTGGACTATTAAATTCCAGTTATCACATGTCTAATTTGAAAAGAGAACTCTGCTCAGATTAGTCTCAAAGGCCAGAGATCTCGCTAGCTCAAACATTTCTAATTTTGTTTGTCAAAATGAATGTAAAATAATTTAATCACATTCATTTAATAGCTTTACACTTACTTTATGTCAGGGGTGGATGTTTGATGTTTAATCAACATTTGAAACCACTTTAATATTTATTTGATATTTTCAAATCGTCTACTTCACTGAAGTACTAAGCAATGTATTTTTTTCTTTGTAGTTTACCCTGAGTCCAATTTTCTTTTTCAGTCTAAAAATGATGGGTTGTATTAACTCAGCATTGGGTCAAATATAGATGAAGCCAACGTTTGGGCTAATTTCAAAATGCATTGAAAGTTTTCACATAAAGGTTTTGGGTTTGTCATATCTTACCCAATGTTGGGTTAATATATTTTGCGTGTACTTATTTCCCAAAAGAGTTTTCAGCAATGCCATAAGCAGAACCATTCCCCTCAAACCCCTAAAGAAATTTCATGAGAAAAATTAAAAATATGTAAGTTCTATTCTGGAATCATTGGTTCCTTAAAGAACATGTACCATTCCTTTAATGGTTATTCAATGGCATGAGTGCAAAATCCCAGGGTGTAGTTATTTAAGAACCCACTTTGGTGGACACATTTTATATAGAATTCAGTACTTAAATAACTTGTTTAGTTTTTTACAAATAAATCATCTAAAACAGATTCCTGTTTAAAGGATCTTAAAACATTCAATGTTCTTCAAATAAATAACCTCGATTTTTAATGTATTCTGTTTACAACTTAATAAGAAAGATAGATGTATAATTGTCACAAAAATCTATGTAAGAAAAACCTATAATAGTCTGTAAATTAAACGCATGCACTTTTTGTGCCTACAGAATGGGCTAAATACAAGTAAATGTTTTCTTAAAACTATTTTGTACACCACAGTTCTTATCACTTGGCTACTTTTACGCAGTATGTACCTAAAGTCCCTCAGAGAGCAACTGTTCCCGAAGTGAAGCTCTCCAAGGGCCTTTAGTTAACACCTGATGTTTTTTTTCCAACCACCGACAGGAATAATTAATTCATCGAGAAATCTGCCGAGATTAATATTTCTCATGAGAGCTTTTTGTTGAAATGCACTTTGTACTAAATGTACTTTGTGTTCTTTTTATTGTGATACAGAGAAGTTGTGATTTCTAGAGAAACTACATTGCCTGTACTTTGCGTGACAAGACAAATCAGACATTTTGTTTAGTGACACAATCAGGTTTTTTTTTTCAAAATAATCATAGTTAATCTGATTTTTTTTTTTATAATGAGCAGAATGTTCCTGCTGACCATTTACATGTTCCCGGAAAGAACCAGCCTTTCCTCATGATCAATGATTTCCCTGAGCCTTATCATATTTTTATCTTCATATGAAAACTACACACACAACAGCATTGCGTTTGTCAGCAAGACCATGTGGTTTGCCATGATGCTTTCCTTTGCATGCAAAGTGCTTCCTTATCTCAGTTCTGACTATTCTTCCCATGGCACAAACTGATGTTATATTAGTCCATTTGAGTGCCGTAATATTACAGCTTTATATCTCAAAATCTATGAACTGCACTTTAAATGTGATCAAATGCTAAATAATCTGCAAAAACAGTCAAAAATCAAACTGGTTTCATTGCCATCACCCTTTTAACCGCCTTGCCAAATACTTTTACAATATGCATACTTGTAACTTTTCAAATATAGAGGCAATACAACAAGGTTTATTATTAAAACCATCTGGATTAAAGGTCTTCTTTTTAAAAGGTTTAAAGCGGTGAAAAAACAAAGCTGTGAAAGGGAGCTGGCCGGCACCACCTGATCTCTGTTTGCTCTCGTAAACATAAAAGCAAGAGCAAGAGTCAAAGCCATGAGAGAGCGAACAGAAATTAGCATACTGTATGAAAATGACCACTTTGTTGCTAAGCAACAGAGCCAAGCCTTTCCTGTAAATGGATCGTGCCACACGCTACAGCAGTTTAGTGTGAATTTGAGTGTGCGACTTTATTTTCACTTTTCACAAAAGGCCGCCTCAGTTTCGAGAGAGATACAATCAAGGACAGAAAAGCAATAAAAATGTTCCAGGGTATCACATTCTAGTTCTGAGTATTTGTGTATTGTTGTCTTTGTGTGAATAAGCATGTGGCAAACCTCACAATACCAGAGGAAGTTTCATCTGGACAGTGTTTCGCTGTGTATGTCAAAGGCGTGCTTGCTTTATTGTAATGGTTTACTTCAAAGAAGCCATTGTAGCTTGTGGATGAACCGTGCACGCTCTCTGGACTGTGAACTCTTAACATAAAAATGGACTGCCTAAAATCACATAAATGAGTGAGTCATGTAAAGTCCATTTGCTGTGAGCAAAGCTTCAACACCAACAAAAACAATCCATTTGTCCCGATAAGTAAAGTCTAAGATTTACAAAGCATTTGTACCAGTGAAAATTATGTAAAAAACATTTGACGGTAAAACATTAGTGATGGGCACAGGGAATTTTGTGTGCATTTGTAGAAATTTCCTATTTAGAAACAACAGGATATACTCATGCCACATAATTTTCTAGGTTTTGAGGTAATTTGAGTTTACTGGTATTCATTTCATTATTTTACATCTCAAAATAGAAAGTTGTAACTCATTCCCTGCCTGTGTTAATGGTAGGTTACACACACCTATTGTCATTAACTCTTTATCAGTGCCTAATTTGCTGGTTTATGCACTGCATTAGACATCATGAAACTGATTTGTTGTGTCTTTGTGTTTCTTTTATTTCTGCATCTTTAGAATATTCACAGAACTCTTCTATCAGCACTTTTATAGGATTGCACGCTCTGGTGTTAAGTAAATCTCTCCTTCCCAGCAAGCACTTTTTGCTTTCAAAAGATGTCTAATAGATGTCTAAACATAGTTGTCTTGGCTAAAACAAGGTTGAATTTGCGCTGTCTGAGAAAATCAACGTATAAGAATAGGCCAAATCTAGACTAGTCATCAAAAAACAGAAATGAATGACTGCACTTATAGTCTGTCGATTCTGTCTATTTGACGACTAGTCTAGTTTTGAGCTATTGTCTATTAGATTTTCAGTTTAGTCTTGTTTTAGCCAAGCTGTCTACGTTTAGATGTCGATTAAACAAAAAAATTGTTTGTTGGGTTATATAGTACAGTAAGCCTGGCACAAATCTCAGTTGTCACAATGAGTTTGTTCAGTCAAGGACTGCATGGAGGAAGTTTTACAAACGTATATAAAGTTGGGTTTTTAAAAGTTTGCCATATTGTTGGATCCATTTAACAAAATGATGCTGATTTTAGTGTAAATACAGGCCCAGTTACAGTATGTGTGCAGTATGAACTGTAAAAAAGAAAAATAGTAACACATTAAAATAAGGCCTCTTTAATGAATGCATAAACTAGTCTGGTGGTTCCCAAAGTGGGGGTTGTGGGACATTGACAGGGGGTCGCTTGGTGATTTCCAGAAGTCAAATAAATTTTATTACACTATTAGTATTGGCATATTTTAACCATAACCCACAGAAGATACAAACAATAGTTAATAGTAAAAATCAACAACATGCAAATAAAAAGCCATCAGCCTTTAAATTATTTTTTTCATAGGATTGGTGTGTTTACGTTAGATTTACAACACCGCAAAAGCATCAGCTGGAGCACATTGATTTTATAGCACCAGGTTAAACTTTCTGACACCTTCATGACAATTAAATATATCAAAAATAAATACAGGCCACAACTGAACATAAAAGACTATCTCCGAGTGGCGGTCTCTACAATTAAACCAAGAAAACACTGTGTCTACCATTCTCATTAGTTGAGGTTAATCTTAAATTAAACAAATTAATGAATGAATATAAAATGATATGGTTGTTAGACTGTTGCACTTTTTGTGTTGTCAATATGTTGGTGTTTATGTAAGCCTATTTTTGTGTGAGCAACATTTGTATATTTTTTAACTGAGAAATTTGGGGGTCGCGAGTCACTGGCATTGTTATTTTAGGGGTCACGGGCTGAATAGTGTCGGAGCCCCAGAACTAGTCTGCTTACATGAATTGTTTTTAACATTAGTCACACACACACACACACACACACACACACAAACACACACACACACACACACACACACACACACACAAAAACATTCACAATCAGAATTGTTTCTTTATAATTAAATCTGCATATTAAAAAGATTTTTTTCAAGGATCGTGTGAAGACTGGAGTAATAACGCTGAAAATTTTGCTTTAACACTACAGGAATAAATTAGATAATAATCATATTATTTCACAACATTAATTATATTTATTATTCCAATGCTAATAATAATCCAAAATTATTCCAATATTATTGATCCATTAACCAATACATAAAAAGTAGCAGCTAAGCTCCTTAGCATTAGCATGAACTACGTTGTGCATTTCCATCCTACTGCCATATAGCTGCAGATCAGTGTGCGAAACATGAGGCCTGTAACTGAATCTGTACAAGTTAAAACCTAGCATACCTCTACCATATGGTGCTTATTGAATTACACTAAAAAATTCATTAGCGGCTGTCCCTTCTAATATAAGAAACAGATCTTACATTAACATTAGCTCACACTCTCAGAGCTCGGTTTACACTTTATGACTATTCTTATTACCCGTCTTCTAATAAACAAAAGCAACATGTTCCCTTTCTTATTTAGGCCTGCTGTTTTTGTGTTTAATCACAGATATATCTCTCATTCTGTCCTTTTCGCAGAAACTGCCATTAACACAATGGCGACCGCAGAACCTGCCCCAGCCTGGTGGAAACTGACCTTCCTGCGAAAAAAGAAATCGGAGCCAAAAGTGCTGTATGAAATCGCAGGAGACCACAGCAGCAATGGCGGAGAGGCATCTGGGACCACTGATGCTGCAACAGACAGCCAGTTTAATGCCCGCTTGGAGCGCATTGTGGACAAAACAGCAACAAAGGGGCGACATGTGAAAGTCTCGCATTCAGGTCGCTTTAAAGAGAAGAAACGAATCCGCTCTACTCTAGCAGAAAACCCTGAGCTTTTCCCTGAGGCCGAAACGACAGCTAATGAGAACAATAAAAGTGGAAAATAGAGTCGCTGTGTAAACACACTAGCATGTGTGTGTAAAGCAGCTCAAGAGGGCCAGCACTCTTCCAATTGACGTCCTCTGCCGTTTACAATCGCCTGAAGCTCTGAGCCTGAAGCAAGAGCAGGATCGCTGAATTAATGACTGATCTATACTGATGTTTGGTAACAAAGACATGCACAAACCCAAAGATCAGGTTTCTTCACAGATACACACAGCACCACTGCATTGTGGTCGACCCTTGAAAGGCTGACATTTAGCAAATGTTTAGCAAAGAGAAGGAATCAAACCAATCATATAGCAGCACAAGATGTCAGTAATGATAGTGGTTATTCTTTGATTATTTCTTATATATTATATGGTGAATCAGTTGCAGCTAGAGCACTTGTGATTCAACATATTAAAAAATTATTACAAGCATTGTGCTACAATGTTAAAAGGTTTTTTAGTAATGTCTATTCCAAATTTATACTGTAATTATATTAAACATAGATTGCTGGTATCTTTGAAAAACTAAATAAAAACAAAGTGTCATCATTGCTTGAATAGACCAAAATATATATTCTGAATAATAACTCTCTTGCTATAATACACAATTTTAGCCTCTTGTGTTGCTGTGTCGGGTTTCATTTAGATTTTTAATCTTGGTTGCTATTTATTGTACAGAGATTTTATAAAATGTAATCTGAAAATGGAGGGGGTTTATAATTGCTTTTTGTTTAATAAAATGGTCAAACATTTGCACAATGTCTAATTTAATAGTTTGCTTAGCTGTGATTAAACACTTAGTTTTGTACAAATGTATGCATTGTTTCAAATATACCTCTGTAGAAAATAAATTATTGCTTTCAAGATGTGGATTTATCTTTTATTCTGTATTTTTTCTTTTGAATTTTTCTATGTAAAAGCCTAAGAAACATTACCTACAACTTGACCTTCCTGGAAGTGGCTTCCAATTCTCCTTTGTTTCTACTCGAGTAGTTTATCCCTTTAATTATTTTTGTCAACCGCTAAGAACAACGATCTTCCTTTTTTGTTTTTCCAAAACAATATTTCCGAGGCAAAACTCGTGTTTTTAGTTTTTGTACCAGAAGAGGGCGATAAAACCAACTTTTTCCGGAAATTGCAGACGACCTTCCCTGAAATGACTCATACATGCTTTTGTGTTTGTTTTGACTTTGTCCTCACGAAATCTATTGGTCACTTATTGATACCGATATACACATATAATGTTGATATTTATTTGATATCTATCATACTTGACAAAACAGTACACCACAATACACTTAATGCCAAGCCATGTCAGTTTAATGACTTCAAAATAGATCACAAAATAATCATAAAATATTTCTGAACTGATCTAAAATTGTTAAAGGTTAAATTTCCAACTCAAAATTATACAAAACTGATAAAAAGTGATGGATCTATATGCTGTCTGTGCTCAACAACACAAGACGAAACGCTCCGGCGGAAGGATATGTCTGGGTGGTACTGCGTCCTATATAAACTTGAAACGCGTCGTCGCCGGCAGATCCGTTCTCTTGCAAAGCTGATTGTTGTTGAAAGCCGAGCGATTCTGCTCTCCGCCGAAATGGCCGTGTGAACTGCAGCCTGTAGACAGCGCGCAAACAACTCAGTGCATCAACATAGTGCACTGGTTCAGTACATTTATATCAAAATGGCGTAAGTATAATTTTTTTGATTGTTTTAAAATGTTACGTCGTGTCTGGTAGCCGGCGAGACGGAAGTGTTGCGTTAGAAGTTCAGCCAAATAAGCATTAATGTGTCCAGTTTATTTTAGTCGTGATTGTCAAACAATGTATTCATATTATGTTTATAATAGATCATGGTAAATGGTTTCTGTGAAAATGGGGTCATTACATGTCGTCTGGAGTCGGGTTTAGCGCGCCATGTGTCAACCTGACAATGACAAGATCATTCGATGAATTTATAGTCATTTCTGCTTTAAAATCCACTTTAACGTATATGTTTTATTTAGTAAATGAGTGTCAAATCTCTCAGATAATGGTGAATTCAATTAAATTGAGTGGGACTGTTTAATTTATTATTCTTTGTTATTGCGTGCTCGTTATAAAATGGCGCACGTTCCTGAAAGGGGAGCGGCGAGTCCCTGAAATGGCGGATTTGCCCATTTTAATAAAGCAATAGGACGTTGAACTATGTTTTTACCAAAAATGTTTGTGTTCACCTAATTTTAGTGTTGTATGAAAAGAGTAGCCTAACGTGACTTGACTCGGGTATATTTGTATTTGTTTTTTTATTAATGGAAGCTAGTCTGCTGACTGGAAGTGACAAAGAACATCACGTGGTAAATGCCCATATATGGGTAGAGAAGGGTGTGGGCTGATGGTGTGATTATGAGTCAGAAATAACTTGTGGGCCTTTTCCTAGAGTCTGTTTATTTAGTTTTCTTTTAAGTCATGTTATATAAGAGAATAACTACTTTTTTTGTTTTGTTTACAGGTCCTTTGTGGCAACTCTGATCTTTGCTGTACCCGACAGCACGAAATTATTTGAATTCTCAGTAGAAGATTCTCTGATTCCACTTGAAATAGACAGCCATGTCTTTGATGAGCTCACGGTTTGGCCTGGACGATATGGAGGTCCTTCTCTGGGACCCATCATCACCGATGGCTGACCCTCTGCGGTCAATTCTAGATAAAGATGAAGAGGTTCTTCCTCTTGGAGGTGCTGAATCACCCCTCTCATCTTTCTCTTCCTCTTCACTTCCCTCTCTTTCCCCACCTTGTACTCCTCCCTCCCCTCAGAGGGGGGAGAAGGCTGGGCTTGATCCGGTGTCTCTGCCCTGGTTACCCTCAGATGAGCTGTGCCTAGATAATCGTGGCACAGACAGTGGTGAAGGTGAGGTGTAGACATTTGAAAACGTACATCATTTCTTTGTAAATACTTTTCCATAAGCATTTTATGGCATTCAGTTGTGAGATTAATTAATTTTTTTATTTCAGATCATTCGTTTAGTGGAATGGATTGGATGACAGAACGAATTGATCTGAGTGAGTTTGATCTGGAGTCTTTGATAGACTCTTATGATTCTGAGGATCCACCCAGTTCTCCTGAGGAGCTCATTGCTTCTCTGGAGTCACAGATTGACCTGGAGTCCCTGCCTGTAGCTTCTGACAATACTTCACCCTCTCCATCAGCCTCTGTCCCTGAAATTGATCAACTCTCCAACCTTTCATTCACTTTGAATACTCCAGTTACTACACATCTCATTCCCCCATCCCCTTGTGAAATCTTAGATTCCTCCTCGGTGGTCCCTGAGCCCCAGGCTGAGTTTGAGATCAAGTCTGAACCAGCCTCTCCAGTCCCTTCACCTTCAGTCCTTCCCCCTGAGTCCCCTACTGACACTCTTGAGCTTGGTTGCGAGGTGGACATAGCAGAAGTTCAGAGTCCATCCCCTGTAGAGTTGCGGGTTCCTAAATTTGTCCTCTCTTTGTCCCCGACCCGCATTGTTTTTGTACTTGCTCCCAAAGAGGAGGTTAATGCAATGGCTACCCATTCAGGTGAGGTGGTTGTGGAAAGTTCCCCAAGTCCAACCTTCTCTGAACCCAAAACCCCATCCTGTCCTCCGTCCCGCTCTTCTAGAGCAAAGCCCTACCTTTCCCACGATTTTAAGACCACCAAAAATCAGCAGTCAGAGTCGCCTACCCTTACAGGACGAGTGAAGTCAGCCAGTGGCTCAAAGGTTGTGGTTGAGAAGAAAAAGCTGAAGAAAATGGAACAGAACAAGACTGCGGCAACTCGCTACAGACAGAAAAAGCGTGCAGAGCAAGAGACGCTCCTGTCAGAATGTGCAGTGCTCGAGGAGAGAAATCAAGAGCTGGCAGAAAAAGCTGAGTCTCTTACAAAGGAGATCCAGTACCTGAAAGAGCTAATGGAAGAAGTCAAGAGGGCAAGAGAGAACAGAAGTTCGAGAACATAAAAGGACTCAGAAGCTGAGCAAAATTGACGGTTTAGCATAGCCTGAAGTGCAGAATGCTAGTTATGAATGTTAGTCCTAAAAGAAAGTATTATATGAAGGGTTGAAAAAAAAACTGTTTTGATTTCTTCCCCGGTTTCTAAATAGAAAAGCTTTTTTTTTAGCATGTCAGCTATCAACAGAGCTTTATATTATGTATTTTTTTAGTCGTGTGTATCTTATCCTATGCACTGTATTCTAATATAATGCATTGTGTATTAAAAATGTTTAGTCCTAAAATGATGCTGTAGAAATGCTTTGTATTTAACCTTTCCCAACGATTTAATAATAGAAATTGTTTGGTGTACACATACTGAATTATCTATTTAGGAATTTTGTTTTTGTATGGACCTCTCACTGCATATCACCCAGCTTGAACCTTATATGTATATTAAACCTTTCTAAAAATAATGTTTTCTTTTGTCTGTTTTTTTTTTCATAAAGCACCATCAATGATTAATTAAAATATTTAAAGATGGCTTTGTCATTCACCACATAAATAAGTCAATTTAGACTAGGAATATTTACACATTGACATGGTATTAGTGTAATAAAATAAATGTTTTATAAATTATTAGAAGTTTCTACTCAACCGATCAATGGTCAATGTTTTAGACCAAAACTGGCATTTTAAATATAATTGTTCAGTGCAACCTTTAAATATTTACAAATGAGTTCACACTTGAAGCTGTACCTAACATAAATTGTATTCTTTATTTATATGGAAATTTGTAGTGAAAAGCAGACAAGTTAAATCTTTCAGTTGTGTCAATCCAGTTGAAAGTCACATTTGAGGTTGAAATGCTAGCCTATCAACAAGTGTGGTATATATTTGTGGACAAGATAAAAAATACTATGCAATGGTAATAACCATGCACTTAACGACCAGCATATATTAAATAATGTTGACACCAGAGTCCTGAGTTTATCCTTATTAGTATCCAACCTTCAGTAGCAAAAAAGTATTCATAGTTGAACAACTGCATACATGAGAATCCAGCTCTGTTTGGGGTTTACATACTTACCTATATAGATGTTCTGATGTAATTCTGTATTTAACAATGAATGTACATGAAAAACTATAAAAATAGAATAATATTGGTCATATGATTTGTTTGTTTCCACCATTCATTTTACAAAACACTTGAAAATAATAAGTAACAAAACGTGCATGCGTTTGCAATAAAATAATTGAGTAATTGTTTACAGGATTAAAAATTATAAGTGATTTATGTGGTTTTAATAAAAGTTAATGTAACAAAAATCCAGTTCCTAAATAAATAAAAATACTGATTTGCAAATGCTTAATTTGAAATTTAATGTTCTTAAAGGCAGGTAATGTTCTTTTTCGTCATCATCACTTCTGTTGAACACAAAAAACAACGCTGGTTGATGGCACCCATTGACTTTAGTAGTATTTTTTTCCTACTATGGATTTCAATGGGTGTCATCAACCAGTATTTTTTAAAAATGAGATTAAAACTCAAAAAATTTAAAACCACATGAAGGAAAATAAATGATTCGTTCTTTTCTTTTCATTTTTTTTTTTTTTTGGATGAACTTTTTAACTTGTAAAACTTGTAAAAATAAATATATAATATTGATGGGAATATATTCACAAATCCTTGTCATTTTTCTAATGGAGACCTCAATGTATCTTGTACCTCTGTGTAATACGGATGTCAACATAAGTGATCGATTGTGTCAAATTCAGAGTGAATGGCCCTATAGATAATAAACATTTTCATTAATACTGCTTGTCTTTTGATGCAAAAATCAATAATGTTTACATTCATCTTGCATTTGCATTCTATTTTCTCTTATTTCTCACTGCAAACTGCACCTTCCACTCATTTCTTCATCATCTAGTTCTTGGTTCACTGTAAAACAAGGATGCAATGATCAGTTTTTACATAAAATTGAAAATATTCAAATAGACAGAAAAGATAATGTGATGTGAAATCCTCTAATTAAATAAGCAGTGATTGATAACACTTACATTTGACTGGTAGGAAAGGCTTCTGTCCATTTTCTGCAACCATCTCCTCTATTTTCCGCAGGAGTTCAGTCACTTGTGTCTTGTCTTTGTTGGCTTTGGTACAGTCCAAAACATGATAACAGTTCCAACAATGGCGCATCAGTTTCAGCAGCTCACCTCCATCCCGCTGGATGTGGTCCTCGATTGATGTGCCGTACAGCCAGTCACCACATGAGAACAGCACTAGCGTGTGTTGACATGCTTCCGCACCAAACATCTCTAAGTGGTTCTTGAGGGCCTGCCTCTTTTTGGGAGTGAGGGAGGAGACCACAGGTATGACCAATAAGAGTGCATGCGGGCCTGGATGAAGAAGCCCCGCCCCTTGTTTGATTTCTTTTCGTACATGGCTGGGTGTGCGCTGCACAGAGAACCAATCCCAACCTGGTGTGTCAACAATCGTGAGGCGACGACCATCAACTAGTGCTTGATGTCGGACAGATACCTCAGTGGGGCGTCCTGAATCAAACCCATGACCACCGAGTAGAAGATTGCCCACAGAGCTCTTGCCTGCTCCACGCCAGCCTACTAACAGGACTCGTAACTCTGTCAAAAGGTAGAAAGTGGAAAATTGTGCAAAGGAACTTGATCAAAATGAACTTTCAAGAAAGCATTCTGTATTGCTATCAGTGGAAGATTGATATAGAAAGGACTGTACCTCTTGGTGGAGATCTAAACATTGCTGCTGCCCTCTCCACTTCTGTGTCTCTGTCCTCTTCTTTTTCCATTTCAGTCTCTTCATCTTCAAATCCGAGGCTTGGCCTCACCAATTCAAAGTACCAGCCTTGATTCTCCTGCACCATCTCCTCCACTTTCTGTAAAAGCTCTGCAACTTGAGCACTTTTGTCTGAGCTGGTGTTATCCAAGACATGATACCTGCAGCCACATCTCTCCACTAACCTCTGTAGTGCAGGCCCACCATCCACTATAAATTCCTCCACACCCTTGTCTTGATGCAACTGGTCTGCACTGGTGAACAAAACCATGGTGTGCCTCCATATTCCTGCTCCCAATGCACTAAGTTGGGCCCACAGACCCTGCCAATGGTGTTCGGTGAACGGAACTCCAATGGGAACCACCAGCAGTAGGGCATGGGGACCAGGTAAACAATGATCAATGATGTACTGCTGGTTCTTAGAGTCTGCTTTGTCAGGCATGTTTTCTGTCTCCAGCTTCCATCCTGGGGTGTCAGTAATCGACAGTCGCCAGGTGAATATGTCCACCCAGTGTTTAGGATCTGTTTGGGAACTGTCAGGTTTATTATCTTGGCTCAAGATGGTGTTCATTGTTGAGGTTTTACCAGAGCCCTGGAACCCTAGCAGCAAGAGGCGCCGCTTTGGTAACGAAGATCCATCTTCTTCTGTGAGATAAAAATAAAAGAGAATTTTTTTTGCAATTCAATCAATCCACCTACAACAAAGATTTTCTTTATGCTGACATTTATGTCAAACTACATCTTCGTAGCCTACGATTCATTCTTGCAATATTAAACTGGACTGTTGTTATTTGGCGACACATTGGCTCAGTGGTTAGCACTGTCGCCACACAGCAAAAAGGTCACTGAGTCCCTGTTATGTCAGTTGGCAGTTCTGTGAGGAGTTTGCATGTTCTCCCTGTGTTGGTGTGGGTTTCCTCTGGGTGCTCCAGTTTACCCCACAGTCCAAAGACATGCACTATAGGTGAATTGAATAAACTAATTTGGCTGTAGTGTATGAGTGTTAATGAGTGTGTTTTCCAATGTTTCCCAGTACTGGGTTGCTGGAAGGGCATCCACTGTGTAAAACATAAGTTAGCGGTTCATTTCGCTTTGGCGACCCTTGATGAATAAAGAACCAAGGCGATGGAAAATAAATGAATGAATGTATTAATAACATTGTAGCAAATGTTTGCATGCCAAAATATGCAAGCATTGAAATGGTTTCACAGAAGCCATTTTCAGACCAATCAGTTTTATTTCGGGCTTTGTGAACAACTACACATGAGGGAAATCTGAGTGAGAAACTATTTCACCCTCATGTGAAATACCAGATCACAAAGATTGTTATTAAATGAATGGATTTGGTTTACAAAATGTCCCCAAGCAACAGTAATGCTGATCCTTAATGACGTTTGGGAACATAAGCATTTAGTTCTGTCAGTCATCTGCACGCATAACAGCAGTCTCGGTGACAAATCTTCAGGCATACCTTCACCTACTGCTACATTTCTCTCATACTTTTGTCTGGTATGATACTATTATAGGATGTTCTAAATTAGCACTCAAGCTGATCATCCTTTAAGGACAGCAAGCCAAGTTTGTTTACCAAGTCTGAATAAGCTGATGAAATCTTGAATCATTCTTGTGGTCTTAACATAATCTAAAACACTTACATTTGATAGTGCAAGAAAGGTTTCTTTCCTGTCTCTGTCTCTGCTCGTCTAGTTTCCTGCAAGAGCGCAGTCACCTGTCCTTGCTGGATTTTGGGACAATGCAGTTTCAGCAGCAACTCCCCCATCTTTCTGCTAAATAACCCTCACCATTTTTTCTAATAGTCCCTGCTGATCCAGAATCAGAGTGAATGACATTTGTGTGGAAATCTGCCATTATACAACGGTAAACTGACTCTCCAGACAACCTTAGAAAGCCCCAGAGACACAGGAAGCACATGTAATGTAGAGGAAGAGTGAGTCAGCTGTGTGGGTAGGTAAGATCGCAAACTGAAAGACTGTCTGAAACAACGATGAGATGGATTAAAAATAAATTTCAATGTCACTTACCAGCATTTAAATCAGAAGAGATTGTAGCCATCGTGTATCAAGCTGGTCCGACGTCTCCTTTTCCTGCTCCCTTTCTCCTCCTCCTCCTCTCTCTCTCTCTCTCTCGTTTGCTGTTTTGTCTTGGCAGGCAAGTTGCTTGTGCTCAAAACATGTTTCACCCCTCTTTTCTCAGTCCTCTCTCTCTCTCTCTCTCTCTCTCTCTCACTCACTGAACACAACCATGCAACCTTTCTCCCTGTTTTTTTACCGTCTTTCATTAGATACAACAAGCACTGACAGATAGCACACAGAGCAAAGGAGGAAGAATGGCAGAGCGATGTGAGGGGAGTGAGCGAAAACCCCCCACATGTAACTGTAAAAGTATGAGAGTTAGTGGGTTAAGTTTGACATGTATTATACAGCAAGTGGCCCCCCTCTATTCAAAGGTACTCTAGTAAAAGATAGTGACTGTGGTGTGGTCACTTATTGTTTAATCCTATGATTACGGGTGGAACAAAATAGTTGTCATTAGACCAATGAAAACAAAAAAAGACAAAGCTTAGCTCCACCTATCTGATTCTGCAGCATGACCTAAACACCCGCAGCACTGAAACACTAGAGGGAGTGAAGGACACCAAGGCAGAGCAAACAGTACAAATTGTTTGCTTTCTTTTTAAACCTACATAAATTATTACAGAAAATACACGATCTTACAATAAATAGTTACGTACTTATAAAAATCTTAAATAACTGCTTTCTTATTGTATGTAGTTATAAATTAAATTATTACTCCAGTCATATTGCTTTTATTACTATTACCATCAATAATAATAATAATAATAATAATAATAATAATAATAATTATTATTATTATATTAACAATAATAATAATAGTAATTTATATTACAGTGATTTTTGAAGCATCATGTGACTCTGAAGACTGGTGTAATGAAGCTGAAAATTCATCTTTAAAATCACTGAATTAATTATTATATTAAATTATAAACTAGTTTTGAACAGTTATTTTATAGTGCAAAAACATTTCACAATTTTACAATTGGTACTGTATTTTTGATTAAATAAAAGCAGCCTTGGTAAGCAGGATAAGCTTATTTTCAAACATTTAAAAATACTGACCCCTAACTTTTGAATGGTAGAGTGTGTGTGTGTGTGTGTGTGTGTGTGTGTATATATATATATATATATATATATATATATATATATATATATATATATATATATATATATATATATATATATATATATATATATATATTTGGAAAATATAAAAAAAATAAAAGAAGGTTATATATGTGTGTGTATATATATATATATATATATATATATATATATATATATATATATATATATATATATATAACCTTCTTTTATTTTTTTAAATATTTTCCAAATGATGTTTAACAGAGCATGCAAGGAAATTTTTACATTTTAGTTCCAACCCCAATTAAACACAACTGAACCAGCTAAGCAAGCTCTTTCTAGGTATAATAGAAACTTACAGGGGTGTGTGTTGAAGAGAGTTGTAGCTAAACTATGCAGGACACAGCCCTCCAGGACCGAGTTTGGACACCCCTGCTTTAAGCTGTATGGAAATGTCTTAAAAATATCTAGTCAAATATTATTTACTGTCATCATGACAAAGATAAAATAAATTAGTTATTAGAAATGAGTTATTAAAACTATGAAATGTGTTGAAAAAATCTCTCAGTTAAAAGAAATCTGGGGATACAATTTTAAGCCTATCTTAGAATAATCATAACATTTACACATGCTTTCACAATACTTTACTTAGAAAGTAACTACACATTTATATTTTTCAACGTGAGTTAAAGGGTTAAATCACTCAAAAATGAACCATTTTCTCACTTGTCACAAACCTGTTTGATATTCTTTCTTGTTAAACACAAGATATTTATTTGTGGAAAGTTGGTTTTTAGTTTTTTAAAAATATTTTCTTTCGTGTTCATCAGAAGAAACACACAGCACTTGAGGGAGAGTAAATTTTGGATAAACTATCTCTTAGCCTGCAACTTAGCCTGTATTTATTTAAGGCAAAGCATTTTATCTGCATTTATGAAACACTTCTGTTGGTTTGATTAATTTTTAATAAACCTATTAAAATGGTTAAAAAAGTTACTTTTTTAACTTTTTTTATCGTTTAAAATGTTTATGAGAAAATGAAGAGTGCACAAAATGGCTACAACAGTAACAAAATGTGAAAGGAGAGTTCTTCAGATGAACTGAGGAGGGCAGCAAAAGGCATTAAATGGGACTTGTCTGCCGCAAATAACAGAAGAAGAAGAAGAACAAAACTTAATGCAGACTTGCGGTTCCCGTGCAGTCCGTGTGCGAGCTAGGCGCTCCGTTTAACCGCTGCAGGCATGGAGGGATCCGGAGAAGAGTTCCTGAAATACCGTTCACCGCTGGTGTCCCGGTACGCCAGCAAAGAGATGGCCTACAACTTCAGTGACAGGAAAAAATTTACCACATGGAGAAAGCTGTGGATTTATCTCGCGAAGGCCGAAAAGGTCTGTTTTATTTATTTCCTGTTTTATTTATTTTCTCTTTATACTTTACAGACGGTCTAAACTAGATTATTGAAGTTGGTATTGTGATTCTCTGAATGCCAAGTGTAGTACTGTTGACCTTGAATGAGAGGATATCTCAGGTTGTCAACTAGTCTAAAAATAGTCTAAAATTTGTTATTTTAAATTAAGTAACGTTAATGGTGAGTTATGGTGTAATTTTTCATGTTTGAACAAGTGGTCCAGGCAGTGCACAAGTAACAGTGAAATATGACACACTGATGATAATGTAGTAACGTTATAAAGTAAGTTAACTTACTGAACTCTGTGGCTGTGGCAATGATCTCAAACTGCAAGGGAAGTGTTCGTGGAAACGTTTTAGAGAAAATAAATCATAAAACAATGAATATTTAAATTTTATAAAATAATTTTTTATTATATAATAATAATAATAATAAGAAGAATAACCAAAACGTACATGAAAATGTTATCTGTTTTACAAATGAATTCTCAATATGTTAAATGGATACACAAGGATACATAACGTTATAAAATCTAAACTTATTTTCATTATAGATTATATTCGCACATTTGTTCAGAACTTTTGACATGCTCCCTATGTTATTTACCACAGTAATTTGAATATTTGGATTGAAACCACATAAAAAGTATGACTTGAAAATAACATAAGCATTAATTCACTGACTCTGTACAATGTTGTAACTTTGATAGCCATTGGCTAATAATAAGATTTCACTATTTAGAATTTGCAAAGAATACTTTTTTCTGAAACAATATTATTAAGCCGAATGTGTGAACATAAAACCAACTTTAACTGAATGTTTTATGCGTGGCTCATGCAGTGTCCGACCTCCTTTACACCAACATATTGACTGATATTGAAGAACAGAGATTGTGTGGTCACCCATTATCTCCAAATAAACCACAGTCCACAGTGTAGAGAAGAATGTTAATTGAACAAAGTTATCTGGTCACATGGTGGTCCTTTTTTGACCTATTGAGACAGACTGTTTTTTGTTCACTTCTCAAACCAATTCTTTCTCTGAAAAAAAGTCACACTGCTTAACTTTACCGATCTAGTCCCTGGAATATGCTAGAGCACAAACTGTACAAGACCAAGCCCTGGGAAAGAGCGAGTGACTGTGTGTGTGTTTCCAAAATAACTAGTGTAAATGTCAGGGTAACCAGAGAGAGGCTTATCTTGAGTGTCTCTCTCTGCTAAAGATGAAGTTAACATTCCTCTATACAGGGGCAGATTTAGTGATTTGGGGACCCTAAAGGGATCAACAGTCCTAATATGCACCCTTTGTGTTTTTTTTTTTTGTTTATTTTGCAGTGTTTTCTTAGATCACTCAATCTTCTTTTCTATTTTTAAAATGAAATAACTAAAAATAATAAACTATTTAGTTTGTTTAAGAGTAAATCTGCATCTGATTTGACTGCTGGACTGCTCCGTTATTGGTGTGGGGGACAAATTTGTATGAATATAATTACATTAAAAAATTGTTAGACCCTCACCATACAAAATAAGATCAAACGACAATATATATTATTTTTGCGTCTTCGGTGCTCCTAGGAAATTTTGGGGTCCGAATAATATTTCAAATCTTTTTTTATAAATTAAAAAGTTCATGTTTCTTTTGTTGACAAATAAATATTAAAATGTAAAAGACACTTAAAGAATTATCACTTAGAAGAAAATCTCTGATATTGGCTAACTAACTAAATTTGTTTAATTTTTGTGAAAATATTGATTTACAATGTAGCCCAATAAGCCAACTTTCATTGTGTTGTTTAAGTTTGTGTAAAATTATGTATATTTTGTAAACATCTTTTCAAAACAATACAAACATACAAAAAGCAGATGTGTATATAAATAAATAAATCTACACCCTCATCTAACCCGAAAAAGTTACATACATTTCCATATATACAGAAAAATCATTGATTGAGAATTATTTCATTGCATTTGCTTTACTAATCTGTCACTCTTAAACGCATTATATTAAGAAAGAGAATGTTTTTTTTTTGTTTGTTTCGTGAGTTTCATTTCTTTGCTTCAGCACAGCTCTTTTTCTCTCCATTATCCAGTCTTTGGGCCTCCCCATAAGCGATGCTCAGGTAAGCGAGATGGAGTCTCACTCGGAGGACATTGATTTCGTTATGGCTGCGGAGGAGGAGAGGAAGCTCAGGCATGATGTCATGGCTCATGTGCACACATTCGCTCAATGCTGTCCCACCGCTGCTCCCATCATCCACTTGGGTGCTACTTCTTGTTATGTGGGTGACAACACGGTAAGGCCAACTTATTTCTATCCAGGGCCAAGAACCTGCTCATTAATTATCAAGTGAGCTGAAAATGTAAAATAAAATGAATGACATATACACTTAATTTTGTATCTGAAATTGAAGAAAGAAGAAAATTTCTTTGCAGCATTATTGCAATTTTGTGGCAAACAACATAAACATGCATACCTTAATTTTGGATTTGTTTGCTTAAGTTTGTATTATTTCATGTGCATATATTAAATTAATGTTTTAATGGGTACAGTTGATTTTCAAATGTCAGCTCTGTGTTCTCAATAGTGGAAGGAATACAGGATAATTTTTTAAATACAGCTTAAGCATTTAGATTTTAGTTTTTCCTAAATTGGTTAATTGCAGTGATACAGTATTTATTTTGAGTTTTTAAAATTGCAATATATGGTGGTTTTTAATGAAAATAAAAATGAGAGAGGGTAATACTAACCATCAAAATTTTTTATTTTTTTTTAAATCAGCACAGACAACTACATCCCAAGTTTAATGATTTATAAAAGATGAATTACTGTCTGACTATCAGAGTTAAGGCATGGATATAAACATTACAGTCATGATTGTATTTTACTATGACAGCACACTGTGAGTGTATATTAACACCCTTTGTTGTTCGCTTTTAGTATTAGATAGAGAGTTTGCACCCAGAAACTGTGACGTGATGTCAGACTTGTCTCAATATTTTGATTATAGAGGGAATATGACAACATAACATCAATGAAATACATTTGCAAATGATTAAAACGCAGGATATAAATGAAGCTTTTATTAGAAAATGCATGGTGATCTTACTTTAATATTGCATTTTGAAATCATGACAATGTTCTTGTTGTGTATTGTGTTTTGTTTGTAGGATCTGATTATGCTACGCGATGGATTTGATATCCTGCTGCCCAAGGTTTGACTTCCTGATATTAATCATTTCAGTAAATCATTTCAATCAAATTGCTCCTTAGGGAACCATTGCATTATTGGATTATTAAATCCCTTTTTAAATTCACAAATCAACATATACAGTTAAAGTCAGAATTATTAGCCCCCTGTTTAAATTTTCCACCAATTTCTGTTTAATAGAGAGAAGATTTTTACAACACATTTTAAACATAATAGTTTTAATAATTCATTTCTAATAACTGCTTTATTTTATCTTTGCCATGATGACAGTAAATAATATTTACTAGATATTTTTTCAAGACACTTCTATACCGCTTAAAGTAACATTTAAAGGTCTAACTAGGTTAATTAGGTTTACTAGGCAGGTTAGGGTAATTAGGCAAGTTATTGTTTAATGATGGTTTGTTCTGTAGACTATAAAAAAAAAAATTAGCTTAAAGTGGCTAATAATTTTGTCCCTAAAATGGTTTTTAAAAAAATTAAAACTGCTTTTATCCTAGCCAAAATAAAACAAATAAGACTTTCTCCGGAAGAAAAAATATTATCAGACATACTGTGAATTTTTTTCTTGCTCTGTTAAACATCATTTAAGAAATATTTAAAAAAGAAAAAAAATTCAAATGGGGCTAATAATTCTGACTTCAACTGTATATTGAAATTTTTTATCTACAGTGATTTAAAACCATTAAAGTTATTTTAAAATGAAATAAAATATATTAGTAATGACTTATCTTGTCTTAAAGGTTTAAAATTCAAATAAAAGATGCATTGGTCAGTTGGTTTTGTTCATCTCTTTAAAAGAATATCTGTTTCTCTTGATCTTCCATAATAACTATCCACTGCATTTCTATGAGTAGTACTTGCATGTATTGACATGTACAGTCGCTCTCTCCCACAGTTGGCTCGTGTCATTGACAGACTGGCGAATTTTGCAGAGAAGTACGCTGACCTAACGACATTAGGCTTCACCCACTATCAGTAAGTAAACTG